>NW_019214964.1:0-37651 GCF_002532875.2 Varroa jacobsoni | reverse complement strand
TTTCATTTATCACAGTTCGTCCAGCTTCATCGCGTAGCTAAACGGGTCTTTTGGCAGAGTATATACATTAGGCACAGTTTTACTGCAAGCCACTTGCTTTTACTGAAGTGTTCAGTAATCTACCTCAATCCCCCCAAATCATTCCCTTAGTGCCACTCATCAAAACGTTGGCACCAGTGCTCGATGTTTACAGGAAATTCTGATGTTTTCTCCTCCAGGCGCTGTCTTCCTTTAGCTGCTCCTTACAGTTCACTATATGTCAACAAATCCTCCTGGAGAAGCATTGAGTTGGCCGATGACTACGGATGGATCTATATTGACGATTAGTTTGTCTTCTGCTGCTATTAAGCGGATCGTCTGTATCAACCCTGTTGAAATGGCTTCACATTCCGACTAACCAAGGCAGTAACTGCTGCTGCTGCTGCCGCTGCAGTACCCGACAAGTTGAACGGTGATTTCTCAACATCGACGTACGTAGGTAGTCAGTCATCACACTCTGTTATAGAAGCTCTTCCGCGGCACGTACCACCTCACTGTTTGGTTACTGAAGACGAATCAGGTAGACCGCAGTACAACGTTCGCTCAGTATAATTACGCTGAGTTAAGGATCCTAGTGCAGCGAAACATGCAGAGCGTTATCGAACAGTTGCCTCGAGGAACAGGAGTCCAGGATATTAGCGCTGCTGTTGGAAGATGAATGGCGACATATATCCTTTCTAGGTACAGTACACAAGCAGAGGACACCTATCTTTAATTCGATTATTTGTAACGCGGTTCTATTGTTAGTTGTATGAAACGCGAACGTTGATTCGGTTCAAAACGAGCGACGTCATAAAGATGCCAGTGCACGCGAGGCGTGCTGCACGTTCCGCTTCCGCATGGTAGCTAGCGGATGCTGCTAATATATTGTAACGCTAAATACGAACACCCGAAGATGATTCGTGTGTAAGCCGGAATAGAACAGCATCGCATCTCAGAGTTCAGTAGGTAGGTCATCTGATTATGAGTAATATTGCCCACAGCTTTCGTGAAAACTAATTTCTTTTATTATTTTCGATATGAAATTTTCCGGGCCGTTGTAAAGGCATGTTTCGCGTAGGCTCACTTAGGACATCTGGTGATGATCGAGTGACGCACGTTAAATCAATAGTGCACTTAATAAATGCATCTAAACTGACTCTTCGTCGGAACGAACTAACCGTGGCTTGCTGGATAGAGTCCGCCACATCCGTTTTCTGTAATGTTACAGAAAAACGTACCGTTTTCAAAATCGCGATGCAATGCAAGGATTTCATCATATCCTATTGTTCAATGCCACAGGTTGACAATATCTCTTCGTAGACTCTTTTGATGGAAAGAAGATTGTTCGAGAGTACGAAAAAAAAATAATGTTTCGAACCTCGGCGGAAACTGTAGCCTAGGACAACATTTATATAGAAGTGTGAGTGGGTGTGATGAAGATAAATATATTAGCCTGACAGAAAGCACCAGATACGGCAACACAACTTTTATCCCACTTTTCTATTTATAGAGCGAAGCTAAATAGAAAACAACGTTTGTTTCGGCAAATTTCCATTCTACTAGTAACATTGATGAAATACTGATGAATTTTTTAGCTAAATCATTCCCAAGGCTTAGGGATATGATTTAGCTAAAATTTAGCCTGGCGCACAACCTGGTGATGATATAGGTAGAATGAATATAACACTTTAAATAAAGAAAATGTATTTTATAGTTGTTACTGCACTTTGCTTGTTTGCAGACGCTGTGCATGGTTGTCTGTACTGCTGTGCATATATGAATCCATATGTATATCACCGTGTGTATATATATATATATATATTACTAATACGAGTGAAGGGGTATTGACTGATTTAGAAGAGAGATTGGCTGAAAAGACTGAGGTATAGTTTGCTGATCTTCAATAGTAAGGACGTTCGATTTACTCAGTCGGGTTGACTAAAGGTATGACAACAACTGGCAATAGTAGCTTACGGGAATCTGACAGCCGAATTCATTTGCTTAAATTGTTATTGCAGAACAATAGATGTTAGAACTTGGTTAGCTATAACAGCGATTGTACTTTTTTTATGATATACTACGGATCTATAAATTACACAACCTGGAAATACGGACAGGCAAACTGGATGCAGTCCGTTTCATCAGCAGCAGCAGCACCTGTGAAGATCTGTTTATGCTCTTTGTAGAGCTCGCAAAGTTACAGAATCTTACAATAAAAAATATGTTCTCACTGAAGATCTAGCATTGTTGAAATTCAGCTTTTAGGTAATGGCTAGCTCACACTGACACGACGAAGCTCGTTCACCTTTAGCGTATAATTGAAATTATTAATTAGACTCTAACATTTAGGCTTGTTATCGGGAACATCAGCCAGGAAACGAATCCAACTATAGTCCAACTAGTTAAATAATAGAAGCCCAAATTGTCGCAAAAAAAAAAAGCATTTCCCCCAGTGAAAGAACTGCGTCTCGTGTATGGGCATTAAATTATATAGGAAATGTTTTGTTGAAAGGTCTACAATTGAGCCACTTTTTTTTGCCATTGTATTGCCCTGGGCATAAGCTAAATAAGATGGCGATTTCCGCCTCCGTGTATGAGCCTTATCGCCCTGCCCACTGCGGTGAAGCTGTTGTTTATCCTGTTCTATTAAGCGTTTTCGATGTCATGATTGGTACTGGGTTGCGGCTGCAGGCGATTCTTCGCAATTGTTTCACTTTTCTAAATAATAATAAATACAGTGATGGGTTCAGCTGCTGTGTGTCTATATCTGCCTCATTTTTACTACGGGTTTTCTATTGAAAGTGACGAGGGTACATCTGTACTCTGATGAGTCACAAGGGAAATTATTACTCACAACAGAAATCTATATATTCTAACTCTTCAATATAATCAATAATAACCGCGATATTCCCAAATGTCCTTTTCGTTAAACATCGAAGGTAGGCTGGCCTCGTCGCAGAAAACGCTACGACGAATGGCTCGAGTGAGTCTGCGCGTGGCCCCCGACCCCCATTTCTGTTGAACGTAACCGTAAAACTCGAATTAGAATTGACATAGTGATTGCTGCTAGCTTTCCAGATTCAACAGATGAGATTTTCCAGTGTTTTTCATCCGCTCCCTCTTTCGCTAGGGACGCCCAACCGCACCATTCGGAAACAGCCATCGAACCAGACGGGCCGAGTTTTTGGCCACAATCAGGGAGAGAAAAAGGTCCGCTTTATTTCTAAATCTTCTGAATGGCTGAATAAAGGAGCAGCCCTAAGAGCAGAAGTTTCGCCAAGGACATAAGATTCCTTCGTTTTTAAGCCTTAATCAACAGCTATTGCAGAAGGTAATAGAGGACGTGCCTAATCTGCCTAAGCCATTTATAGTTCGTGGATGTCTTAGGACGTTATTTTGATATTTTTTTTTTTTCTACGAAAGCTGCCGATGTTTGGCCTGTATTGAAAATTCAAAAACAAGATTAGAACACGTTAGGTCAAAAGTGGCTACAATAGCATACAAAATGATTTCCTATTACTCTATAACTAAATAAATACATTACTTAGACACGGTAATCTTCTCTACTAGAATGGACCTGTGAAGGACTAGCAAGCCTACTTCGTATCGTACATATGTCTTGCTGCAAAGCATGCAAGATTTCTAATCTACGTAATGTGAGCATTATTAAGGCATATATGCTTGTTATTCGACACATACATATAGGTTGAAGACAAGAAGGCGCCATATAATACAAATTTATAAATGTATTGTTGATTTCTCTTTTGATCAATGCGAGATGCTGCGGATGACCAATTATCATCTCAACCTCTGATCGCTAGTATGGTCCCAAGCAGACTGCATTTTACTGCGTGCTCTATGCATTACGTCACACTCCCCATTAATTTAAACAATTATTCATAGCTTCTAATTTTGATCGCTATTTTCAAATAGCTCCATGCTTTGGAAATGAAGATTGATAGAACGCCAAAAGAATTTTACCAGTTAGGCTGAAAAATATACGGTTTTACACATGATAAACTGTACGCATCGGGCTGAACATCTATTTTGATGGACGGCAGATCGAATATGGTTCAGCTTGTACGGTATATTACATTCTCGCTTATCCTGTACATTCATTATCTTTGAAATTTTCAGCAACAAAAACTCCCTCAAGCATCCTAGATACATGATAGCCAATATACAATTAAATTCGGTTCGTCATACAGACGCTACTCTTCCATTGAAGTACTGCCTATGGCGGTGGGGTTCGAACTCTCAAATCAAAATCAGATCTTCTCTTGCACATTACGCTACCATCACCGTTGTCACCGCCACTGCCGGCGTGTTCGTTGTAGTCGTTTGCAGATCAAATCCGTTCATAATCAAACATGGTCGAAAAGTCAATACGGATCAGTGACGCGTTAAGTTAGCTTCGTAGTACTTATGGTCTACGTAGTTTTAAACTCTGAATTTCGGTTCGATTTCTGATCAGACGAAGGGGATCGCCAAGGCGGTGGTCTCGACCGTCGCTAAACTGCATTCGAAAATTCACTGCAGAACGAACTCATCGTGATGTAAAAACACTGACCAGGATCTTCATCTACTTAGCCATCTTGCAAGTGAATGGTGTGAAATTTCAGTAAAACTATGGCTGGACGTTTCATCGAGGAAGTTGCTGATTGAATAAGTGCTCTCGGATTGGTCAAGGTCGCGAAAACCAATTAGGACCTTATTGGCCTGTCTACGCATATCGCAGTTCGTTGTGAGCTCAGTCGTCGTAAGCGCACACTCTTGTTCTTAGTACAAAAAAAAAAATTAAACCTACTCTTGAAAGTTTCTCTGTGGATTTGGGTATAAATAGATTGTTTTTTCATTTTTGCTATTGCATATAAGGCGAAGTTGTAGAAGATCACTTGAAGAGTGCACTCGCTTCGGCTTCTTTACATTTCAATATCCTGGAAAATAATTACTCGAATTAAGGCCATCTCGAACTATTTCGAAATAGTCGAGAAATTGAAGTGGCCGCCGGCCAATAGCAGAATAAATCAAGATTCAGACGCAGATTCCGGCCTTCGCATGTCGGAACCACTAGCATGGCTTACCATTTATGTGGTCCATGGCGAAGCCTTGTTTTCAAAATGAGCTTCTACACAATAGGTAGTTCTTTCTTTCAGTGTACAGATCAGTATATACTGATGGCATAGTTTCCCTATACATAACGAGGCCGAATCACGCTCTACAATGTGCCGTTACAATTATCGTATGCATGTGCTTGCGCTAGATTATTATTGATAACTCTTAGGTAAGTCAGCATTTTACAGAATTGTTCGCAGAAAAACGTGGAAAAAAAGCTTATTTTTTCATTATGTACTGTGGTATGTTAAAGAAAAAAAAAAAAAAAAAAGAATCAAAAGCTTCTAACTCGGCATGGCGTTAAAGGAACACTGTGTGGACCAATCAGTAGTAACGATCATCTTTTACGCCGATTCTGATTCGTCGGAAGCATTTCCCTCAACGTACACGGGTACTCATAGGTTACTGTAGCTGTTATAATTACTAGCGGAATGGTATAATTCACTCTACATCTTCTACATTTGTTTCAACATTATAACAAGTTTAATACGTTCATAACGCATGAAAGACGTGCGCCGAATTGCGTTGCGAGTAACAATAGATTTTTGTTATATTGGTTTTGATTGTTCCTTGTTGTGAATTCCCATCCGCCCCTGGTTATTCTTAAGCTCTGTTATTACTACTGCTGCCGTTGTTGTGATATCGCGATTATGACAACAGTGACACATCGCCTCTTAGCTTCTAATGAACCTATTACTGCCGGTCCCTTCGTTCCATCCCCCTGACCACCCCTTTCCAAGATGCCTTTGATTCATGCAGCCTTCATGCGACGCGCTAGAACCCGTTCCAATCCAAAGAACAACGACACGTTGGCAGCAGCGACAGCTAAACTTCGAAGGCCCTGATTCAGAGATTGATAGCGCGTCCTGGCCCACCAAGAAGGGAATGTTGAAACGTGGAGAACAGTGGGCGGTTTTCTTGTTTGCTTACGAGAGGATATTCGACGGTTACACCGGCCGCTAGAGGTAACCGCGAACAAAGGCGAAACGGAGGATAAGCTCCGACGAGAGACCTGTCTTGTTAGGCGGAAGGTCGCGTACCGTAGAATAGCTTCGAACGGAAAAAGCTTAGCGACCGAACAAGTAAGAGGGGGGCAGGATCTGGTGAAGACGTAAACTAGCGGAAAACGATTATAAAAAGCTGGCTTGAAGAGATTAGTGAAGAACGGTAGTGAGTTTCGATACAGCGCTTTCTCTGCTATGTTTTCCTTCCGCGACGAACGAAGAATCAAAATTCGGGCCTAGCATTTGACCCCAAATGCGGACAATATAAGCTTCTTTCTGTAAACAAATCCATTTAGGTCCATTCAAAATAGTAGGATGGAACAGAAGGCTCGCTTCCAATTCGTATTTTTAGGGCTTTTTTCTTGATTTTTTCCCGTTCTAATTGGGCAAATAATTAAACTGACATTTTCTTGATAACAAACAAACTTTCCTAATGATAGCTAACGTTCATCATGATTTCGAATAGATAGGAAACGATTCTTTGGAAGCGTACGGCACTGTTAGAGTACACAACATGGGTTCCACCCGTAATAACGACTCTTGAAATGTATGAAGTAACTAACATTGTTTAATACGCTGATGAAAAATTATATTTGCATTAAATGCGCTTACCAGGAATATAATTAGATGTTTTACGTCAGTTTTCAGTTTAAGTGGGAATAATTAGACAAATCTCAGACATTTTCACATGAAGATTTCATGGGCGGTGGCGGTTCTATTCTCTAAAGGTATTACTTCACTGTCATATAATTAATCCGAACCCAGTGAATGCAGACAGTGGATGATATTGTCAAACTGAGTCAACTATGGCGTAAGAATAGGCCGTGGGCAGACAACGAAAAGTAGGTAAGGCTAGCCTCGTTCGAAAGCAAGCAGCTTTTCTTGCGAGCTCAATTTTTTATCATTAGCCAAATGACAAAAACGCTATTAGCAAAGAGAACACGAGAATGCCCAATGTAAGGTCAACTCAACTACTCTAGCTAATACATCGATGTTTAGACGGTATAGAACCGGGAAGAAAATGGGGGCAAAGCAAATACTGTACCCCAGATGTTTTTCTTTTGACGTAAATAAACCGTAACAAACCGCAATGTTTAAGTAAAGTTCTGCGGAAGCAGCTGGATGCAATCGCCAACCGATAAGTCAAACATTGCCAGCGGTCACATGCTCGCTGCGTCATGATAAAAATCAAATAGTCCGTCTACAGAAATCAATTTTCCTTTTCTGTTAACCGCATTGTTTGACTGATGTTCCACGATGGAAACCTAAAGGTAACAGCGGACCTTTTCGACCTCAGAAAATATACACAGTTAGGATTGAAGTGGAACGCTCGAAAATGATGCTTCCTCACAACTGGAATTGAGCAAATACTGCCTGTTAGTAGTCTCTCAGTCGAAGAGGCTTTGTTACTGAAAGCAATTGGACTGAACCGGTATCTGCAGCAGTCAATATCTAGCATTTTAGTTTAATCTAGTTCTACAGCCTTATCGATAAATTTCTCTTTGGCAAATTGCAACGAATGCCTGCCAGTTTGTGCTTCATCCACATTTTTTAGAGGTTCGTATGATTATCAGGAAAAGGAGTGTTTTTTATAATGTCGCCAAAGGGAAAAGACCGTAAACCAGTTCTTTTCCTTTCAACAAAATCGCACACGTCTTCGCGGGAGTTTCTCTTATGCAAGTTTGCCCCTTAGCTCAAATACAGTTTAAATGAGTTTATCGTACTGAGGTAACAATCGTGCCAACTTCTCAGAAAATGCTAAGACACAAGAGACCTATTCAAAGATTTGGCGATGCTGCGGCGACTCTAGCGCTCGTCCCTGATAACAGCTGATAATAGCTGAACGTTTCAATAGTTAGAAACTCAGATTTACAACAAAGTACTACAGTATATGCACGCTGAATTAGTTGTCGCAGTGTTATGTCGAACGTTTCATCTTCATTCGATTACGCTCGAGATTTATAGGCATGATTTCGATCCCTTAAGAACGCGTCCTGTATAAGTTTCAATTCTTTAAACGACTAAACTCTTTTTTTATAAGTTCTGCAACGTCACCGCTCAAGAGTGGTATGAGTTTTCCAAGTAATACCATACAGCGGTTACATTTCGAATTCGTACACCATTCTCAACAAATGTTTATTTTTTACCAACGCTCTTATACGCTACTGAGTTCTGACGAGTAACTTAAACTTTACTTGAGCAAAAATACACGATAAACTGTTCCCGACGAATCATTACAATCAGCCTTTTCATCGTGGAAGTAAATGCTCCCAGCCATCCATCCATACGCCGCCAACTTACTTGCTTCTTTAGTTTACTTTTGCTATTGCAGGCCTTTGCCATGAGTTTCAGCAATATCGTTCGTACAATCATTTGCTGTTGCAATTGAAGCAACAAATCGGTTTCCGTGAGCTCGCGCGTCGACCTTATAGATCCATCCATGAATGAACGATAATATTTTACTAGTACTATACAGTATGTGGTTTGGGGATTCACAAAAGGTTTATACCTGAACGCTTGAAAAGGTGTCGCTCCCTCTGCATGTAAGATGCTTCATCGAGAAACGTATATCTTTTGGCCAGGACGTGGAGTTCGTCCTCGTAGAAAAAAGTAAAGAGCCGGACAACTATGAGCAACATTTGCCAGCAGCTGGAAGTTTATCCCATCCGCTCCTCTTTACCGACGTCGCCATTCGGGGAAATCTGCTAGGATCCAAGAGCAACCATCGCACAAGGAATCGTCACTTCGTAAGTCACAAGCGCAGACTGCATTATAGCTGTTCTATTGCCATAGCACTGAACATGTCGGTTTGTTGAAACAACCGTTCTTTCCTTGTCTAAATGCTTGAGCAAGGTTATTTGCGTTCCATGACGATCGCTGCTATTGCCACTTCTATTGTACTCTCTGTCGGTCACTGACATACAATGCAATGAGTGGTGCTCGATTTGATAAGACAATTTTCCAAACTTTCAGCAATCACAAATGTGCCGTGAATGGAAAAGGGGCGTGCTTCAAAGCAACGCGTGTCAGCAGTGAGAAAATAAGTGTGCTTAGGCAAGACGCTTGGAAGGCCGAAACGTCCGACGTAGTACCGCAGCTTCTCGGACGAACGTGTTGCGTTTCCCTAGGGAACTCGAACGGCTACAACGAAAGCAAGAGCGAGCTGGTCAAAGAGTGGCTAAATAGGAAAGAAACGCCGATCAGGCCAGATCGAGCCCAACTAACAGCTGATCATTATAAATAATTTAAAAAAAAAAAGATAAAGAAAACAAACATCTACTGGTCAAGTTGTCGTTATTGTTACTATTGCTTAAAAACCAGAAAATGTCAAAAGTAAATTAAAAAAGGACTTGGACAATTTACAGCTACGTACCACAAACTGGGACCTTCGTTAACCGATTCGTATTTTTCGTTTTTTATGGTGTATGATTGTTGTAATAAGGCCTTTTTAACATTATTTTTATAAAAATAGGTTGGCGGCAGGTTAATTACTATAATGTGCACTTTACATAACAAATTAAGAATTGCGACAGCGGGTCGATAGGTGAAATAGTGCCGCATATTGTTGGTTGGTCAAAGCAGAACGCCATATCACGGACGCGAAATACAGTATGTCTTTTGAAAATCATATATATTTTAAATAATTTTAATTTTATATCTAAATTGTCGCGCACTCTTGTAATGTAGGTACAGCCATTGGTCTAGACGAATCCCGGCGATCCAATGTACAGGGTGCCCAACATCTCGTAAGATCTTCTCTCAATGAGCAGTTTCACTGTACACACAACACTCAATACCGTAGCGGGGCGTTTTTTCCATTTAGATGACGTCAAGGTTATAGAGGGGATAGAAGTAAATTTAAAAGACTTTACCGCCTAAGTTACTAGACCGGCCTTTCAGTTTCTCGGAAAAAGAGCCCTGCCTATCGTTGAGCTGCAGACAGCCTAAATCCCTCTAAATTATCTCGCAGTGCCCTTGCCACAAGCCACGGTCTGGCTACTTCTGCCGCTGCTACTCCCTTGATGTTGGCGCCGGCGGGCAACTTTTTAGATAGCAGCATAAATTTAGACTGAAATTCTCTTACTCTTTTTGGGAGAGCACTTAGGCGATGTTGGGCAGCATTTACAGTACTGTATATTATAAAACGAGTGTACTGTGTGATTTGTTTTGTGTTATATACATTAAGACGGGCCGCGACGCAGACGCGTGCTATCGCAAAGCAATGTATGTAGACCTGAAAATAATAAATCTTCTTCTGCCGTGCGACATCTTCATCTGCTACGTCGTACATATTCAAGCGTATTCTCAAAGATTGTAAGTTGACTATAGCCTAGTTATTAAAAACGGCTTTTGTCTCTAACGTACAAAAGAAATAATGATTATTCCATTCAGTTTACTGTTTTCGTCTGACGTTTATGTCTGCATTTTTGGATTTTATCCACCAGATATCATAGTACTTCAAACCAAAATTAATCGATCAGTGTGGAATTCAGGAATACTGTGGGATAAATCCTTTGTTTTGAGATAAAACGACATCGGCTACTTCCTTGTAGAGTTTCTCCTCAGAATAGGTTAGACGTTAGTGAAAGCTTGCGTTTATATGAATTTGGGCATAATGTAAATCTCTACAAAGCCTGCTTAATCTCAAACCCTTGTGCGCTGATGAATCGGGGGGGCAGGAGGACTGAGAATCAATACGGCCACGGATTACTATCAACGTCCGGATAACATTAAGAAAATTATGCCGAAAGTAGCACACAATTACAAAATTTCTATGGAAACATCCATATTAGTTTTTTTTTTGTTATCCTATATCGACTTATCTATATTTCGAATCCTCGTCTACAAGCACGCTTTATAATATTTATCTTACAAATATTTTACCGTAGCTCTATAAATCTTTACGTCAACAACTACAGAATCGTAACGACTGCTTCCGATCATCTATTATTCCTCTTATCAGAAATTTGCAGACAGGTTTTTCACTAGGCAGACTACGTCGACAGGCTCCTATTATCAACGCCCTACCCTGACAGGCCTTTAACGGCCTACGCCCTAGATCGGTTGCATTTTATTTGATCCCGACGGACTACTTAAGGCTCAGCTACACCCAAATCTCTATTATTTATGTATGACTTTTTACCCTTTTTTCGGGGAATAACCACTCTTCCTGCCTCCCTAGTTACCTTATCATAATGAAAAAAGAAGGAAGTCCTATCTGCTTCTTAGTTAGTAATTTCTTAATTAAAAACAAGATTGCCCGTCATGCTGTTCTGCAATATGGTCATTTTGAAATGCTTTGCAAGCTAATTTTATTGTTTCCTAAAGAACCAATCAAAAAGTGAGTCAACTAATGCATCACTTCTCGAACTTTTTATTCATGTTCCCGTCCTAAAGGAAAAGACAGTCTTAAAGTAAATCTCTTCCGGCGAACTTAAAGTAGAAAACATTAGGTATCACTATTAACTCATCTAAAAACACCATCCATTTGCAAGGTTCCGCCATGATCATGTGACGACCCACGGAAGCCACACCGGTCAGGGCCACGGACGAAATCAAGATTACCTTTGATGCAGCTACAGACAAGATTGATATGAAATAACTTGAAGCTTTACGTCGTTAGGCATAACGTAGGACTATTTACGCCTACTACAAAACGAATTGTATCTACTTGCTAGCCTTCACCGTGCGTCTGACATGTGGAAAAAATCGTCGACAGGCTCTTTGCCGCTAGACAACTCCAAGTTCTCCCTTTTTGTAATAACATTAATATTGCATCCATTACTTGCTTCGTTTTTCATTGAGAAAGCTGTGGAGGCGAGGCAGGTTCCCCAAGTCGTCATTGATGTAGTAAGTCATGAGACGTATAAACAAAGATGAAAAGCTATGCGTGGAACTACGTCTACAGATGCTATACACGTCCTTTAAGAATTATACAGGACTGCATTAACACGTCGCTCTTTCACAGCTACGAAAACTAGCAACAGCAGCATCGTCATCAACCAAAACTCAAGATACAATCACCCGACGCACACTACGGTATAATCTCCTATAACAGGGGTGAGGCGTACGCTTTTTGTCAATAAGCTTCCTGCGCAGCCTTTGCAGGAGACGGGGATGTGGCAGATCGCCTGTGTTTATCAAATGTCAGGGTAAAATTAAGCCTAGTGAGGGGAAGAATGAATCGAGGCCGCCTTGTAAAGATTCGGGTATAGTAGACGCTGCCTAAACTGTGAAGCAGTCGAGCTACCCACGAGTCTCCGTCAGCCGTCTGCGAGGCATTGTTTACTGAGCAGCTTAGTCGAGCACTCTCTAGCGGGGCTACTTGGAGCGTCAGCGTCGGCGGCATTTCTACCTACGCCCATATCTGCGAGGACGCTATGACAACGCCGTACTACATTAACGTTGCGTGAGGGAGAAAAATTAAGGAGTTGTTATTGCTGCTGCTAGTACGACTGCCGTTGACCCTTCTGAATCCTCCTGAACTTGACCGTTTCTCACTAATAATGGGGTCAGACAAGAAAGGCACGACGAGTGTCAGCAGATCCTGGAAGAAAATCTTGTATCGGCCACGAAGGAGATGAAGTGGCAAGAAACTGTTTTGGTAAATTTGATAAACCGTTATTTCTGTATGCAAGGTTTAGTTAAATAATAAAAGTTTGTACCATTCTTATTTGGCAACAGTAGAAGATAATGTGAAGAGACATAATGTATATACTTAAGCAAAGTGAGGTAGAATAGAACATGTGCGTCTATCGATGATTGCGACGATACATGTGCTAACCTGGCGTTACGCTGATTAACAAACAATGTTTTAGGCTCGTCTAGAGGACCTGGCATATGTGCATCGTAATAACCTTCAGTTGCGTATGGTTTGCAAAACAATAGTAAAAGTACGTATATGATTTTCTCGAAGTCGCTTTTTAGGTTCTTTTTCAACCCTACGCTTATTTATTTACCTCGTTTCGCCACGAAACGTTCTCTGCAACTCTAATCTAGTTGACAGAACAACCAAACATGACTTTTCGTGTGCGTTAGCAAATTGAGACGGCTCAAAGGTATGGGAATGTTTACATATGGTCTACTCCCCTGCAGACAAACACACTTGGAGCTTTTGTCTTACGGTGATGCTTAAATCCGTTCATAGACAGCTGGTTGAAGGTGGCCCTTTTTACTCCAATAGTCAAGTATCAAGCGTATTTACGGCTTGCCCTGCTAAAAGAGCGCTAAAACTTGCCAACCCATAATTCTCTATGAGCGTAAGAGCGTTCAATAGCCTCTATTTAGTTCATCGTGTGCATGTTCTAAAGACTGTGCCTAGAGCATGAGAGGTTACAGTGAATTATTATTCATAATATGTACGCCATATATATATATATATATATATATATATATATATATATTCCTAAATGTCTCGTGGTCAAATCAAAGACAACTCGCGTAACGGCCCACATAACACCACTAACTTTCAACGCCTAGGTCAGCCTACTAAGTACATCTGCAAAGGCTGATACGGCTGAGTTGGTTATTTCCAAAAAATTGGAATTGCAGATCAGTATCAGACACACTGATTGATAGACGTGGGGCGGCGTACGACGTCTTTTTTGCTTTGTTTTTTCTTAGCACTTGTATTTATTCTTTTTGTGCGTACAAATCCTCGAAAATACTTTCTTTCTTATTATTATTATATTAAGTATTAAAGGGTTATTCTTATTAAGAGTCGGGCCGCAGTAGGAGTCTCCCCAATAAACCTATGAAACAGCACGGTAACCTTATAAGCAGCTATTAACCTTCATAAGTGTATTCCCAGTACCTGCCAATTAATAATGGTTAAAAAATTTGCCTATGATACCCGTTAGTTTACCAATATGTATCTGGTAAGTTTCATAAAACGGTTCCCTTTTACGCAACAAAACAGGCCACACAAAAGCCTTGTTTCAAACTAAGATTGCCAGTTAATGTTTTGCAAAATTCTCTCAATGACTTTGAATAGTAAACGAAACTTGCATCTTATCACTGTGTGCTCACCCAAAGCCTATAGAAATAGAATGGCCATTGTGTCACATCCATAAAGAATTGTACATTCGTATTGAAGCGCTACATTTTTCAGCGCAGTATAGTGGAAAGCGCCAGTTTCCCTTTCATTTACGCATGCATAAAAAGCAATCTCTTTCCAGAGAAAAAAGCGAAGGACGTCTCTTGTATCCGACCACAGATAGGCCACGTCGTTACTGTCGCTGGTCGAGATGCTGCGCAGTGAATCGCTCGTTTCATTTTTCACAGTGGCCTTTATGTGTATGTTCGGTCTCTGGACTGCAGATGTTCCCTACGGAATGTACGCCTATATTCGCCATCAATCTGAGGATATTTATCTGCTTAGAATACGCTCGCTATTGCTCGCCATTGTGAGGTCAAACGAAACGAAGATGGCATTGCAAACCGTTCAATATGTCTCTCTGATTCCCTACGGTACATCGAGAGATAGTGTTCCTCGAGAGCCTGTTTGAATGATCATTTCTACGGGATGCTCTGCTGTTTGTTCTTGCTTGTCAACAGCGTGACTTTGCGGCTCTAGCGGGGTGACCAGAGAATCAAAGCGATCATCAAAAGCATTCTCGACTTTCATCCCGATCGCCCAAAATTTCACTTATGTAGCAGCTGAACGTTTGCGAACGAGGTGAGTGGAGGCAGCTAGGTTAGTAAGATAAGAGGGTGTCTGTGTGAAAAAACACCGAACTAGAATACTCAAGGTCAGTCTAATTCGGAACTCCATACCTACCGATTTCCGTCGCGGAAAAGCTCCTACTATTAGCTTCTCCTGCTATCGCTAGTAGAATTCGACGACAAAACTCCTTTCTATGTACCTTAATGCACACGATTGCTACGGTAGGATCCTGTCAGAGCCATTAAAGGAGCAAGTTGTCGCACGGAGTCAGTGGTCCGCTTCGGATAACTGCTCCTTCTGTTTCAGTTGTGGTCTATCGTAGCCTTGGCGGAAGCGCCGACAGTAGCAGCAGTAGCCTTGATCGAAATTTAATATTCTTTTCGAGTCTTCGGCTGCTCTCCCTCCACCTGTTATTACTTCCAGAATGTATTTCAGGAGCTGAAACCTAAGACGAAAATGGTGGTTTCTGGTCCCTTCGAGCGCGTCCTGTCAAACGGCTTTCGTTCGTAGCTGCTTAAGAGCTCCTTCATGTTTCTCAACATCAGGCCTGGTTCCTTCATTTATTCCAGAATCAACTCAAACTTGATTTTGCTTAATTACTTAGTCACCATCATGCCCCATCGTACAGCTCCCTCTGCTGTGCCCCCTGCCATATTGTGCTGGCGACCAGACCAACTACATTCTAGAAGATAGGCGATTATTACGACATCGCTCTCACAACAGCTGTTGAAAACTATTGGAGAATTCTACTTGTCAGATCAACTGCAGAGGGTGGTTAAATTGATAAAAAATAAAAAAAAAAAATGCTTAGTTGCGGTAGTGATGGCACACGAAGTACTAGCGAGACGGTATATGGACGCGACAATTTAGTGGGTCGCGTATTTGCCTGTTACTGTTAGGGACAATTTATGGTGTAGGTTCGAACCCAGGCATAGGCAGGCTTCGTTTCGTATTAGCAGGAGCTAGTTGTCCGTCTAATCGAATGCTTAACGGCGATACTGGACGTAGAACTCGAAACACAGAGGTGAAGCGTGTAGATATTGAAGGAAGAATATGGAAGAGAGCAACCGCAAATTGAATCTCTTGGCTAGAGGTATTGGTATTTGAAACCACTGACAATTCTCTTCATTTCAAGTAAAATATATTTGCACATGTTTTTTTCTCTTAACCGATAGTAATTCCTAGTGGAAGTAAAGTTCTTTTCATGTGATTGGTCAAAAATACCTAACTCAAAGTATATTCGCCATGAAACGTTTAATATGGCTGGATTATACAGCTATGGCTTCTTTCTACCACGTTTCACGAAAAAAAAGAGGTCACAATCACGAGCTACACGTAATTTTTTTTGTTTCATAGTCCATTTCTTAGCCAATATAATAGTTCTTACAAAATCTTCTGAGAATCCTCAAAATCTATTGAAAATGTTAGCCATTCTTGACGAATTCAAAAACTTTAAAAGTAGTCGACATTTGCGGTAACCTCAAAGGTCATTCGGAGTCTCCCCCCTAAACTTAGCAAAAATCACCATTAGTATGGCCACTTGGCCGCGTCGTTGGTGACCGCAAAAGAGAAAAAATAATTACCAAAAATAATTAAGTATTTCGATATTAATATTTTGTATTCAAGTAAAACAGAGAAAGCTATCTAAGGCAATTGTACTTACTCAAACATTGATAAGGATACCAAAAAACAATAGATTAAATAAAAAAATGTTAATTTAAAAACGATATAAACGCCTTTTTTTGTCGAAAGACGCGCATATACCTTGAACGAAATAAATTTCCGGCTCTCTTCCAATAGCGAGAAGAAGCACTGCCTAGGGGTCGCTGCACGTAACACCTTCCACGAAAAATCTCACAGCATTTAGGTACGCGTTGAGTTGGTCGACGAATTGCATCTCCGTACTTTTTTTTCTTAAAAACTTTATTGCAAGACACCCGAAACAGGTTTCTGCTAGACAAAAATGCAGCTTCACAATGAGGAATCGACTGAAACCATTCAGAGTATTCCTTGTGTCTTCAATTTGCATAAACGATATGCGAAGATTTTTTGGGAGGAGAACTATCCATTGCTAATTCGGTTCTCCAATTAAGGCTAGACCAGCTGGCCCTTCTCATACCTTTTGCACCTTTTTGCCACCTAGAGATTTGTTAGCCATCTCGTCCTAGAAAAAGAATCTTTAAGAGGAAGTGCTTTAAGTTTCGAGTATAAGCTCTGATCGGAGTAATATGTATTTATGAGTGTGTATCTACTACCTCGATCCGAGGTTATATCAGCGGTATTCGAATCCGGACAAGTTTTAGCGAGCTGCTTGTCGGCATCTGCTCATTTGCTGTTCGGAGTTTAAGAGAGCATAAGCTATTATATTATCCTATGCGTTTACGTGAGAGAGCCCTGATCAGGATCTAAAAGTTGCGAAAACAGTTTTCCGGGTGCAATCTTCTAATGAGTTTTAACTTAAAGGGTTCGAAAATTTATAACTGCCAGTTGGACCATCCTCCGATAAACTCTGACGGCCGTTTTAAGGTGGCCGGCACCTTTTCGTAGGTCCTATGTTTCTTATTCGCCGCTTTGCACCCCTATATTTTTGGAACGTTTAATTTGTTATCAGTTTAAAATTCTATTGGGCTGCATAAGAAAGTGTCCACCTAACAACATAGAAGACGTCTGTCTTGAAGTTGAACGCAATCATCATATCGGCTGGCATATCGGCAGCTACAGATGATTCCCCTAAGAAATTTATTGTGCTCTACACAACTAGCAAAAACATACATTAGAATTGTTTTTTGGAATGAGCCAATGGCCAATATGTTATATATCTTGGTAAGTTGATTTTCCTCATACAGTATGGAAAAATCTGCCAAAAATCATCGAAGAATTCCGAAAAAGCATCAATATCACGGCCTGATCAAAAATGTTTTAATTGAGAAAGCATACAATGAAAGAACCTCTCTGATAAAATGGGACTTGAATTTTTTCATCGAATAAATTTAAGCTGATATTAGGATCTCAAAAGAAGTAATAACTAGGAGCGCTTTGACAGCTTGAGGGCAAAAATGCGCTGTGGGCTTGTTTCCGGATTACGTTCTTATACTTGTTTGTTTGAATTTTGCCGCCTCCACAATATCTGTTGTATAGAAAAAAGCCAATTCTTCGAAACACTTGGCATATATTGAAAATAAAACACGGAATGCTAAACATGTGGTGAGCCTCGATTTAATTTGTTTTGAAAATACTCAAGTATTTCACATAATGTTCCGTACTACTTCTTAAACACTCCTGTATTTTTCCTTGTCATATTCTAGTTCGCTCGTTCGGCGGACAGACGACGACAACAACAACAACAACTCTAAAATTCCATATGTTCGATTGTACCGAGAAATGGGCCATATCTCACACCTTTTCATTCAAACTCCAGTCCGGCCTCGCTAAGCTGACACTTGTAGAAAACAACCTGATGAAAATATTTATCAGTGTCGTCTACTACTACGAAATCTACCAGTATGATTTTCTCTATTCTATTTTAGCGAACACACGGAGGGATCACGAATCATTTGTCATGCAGTTCCTCTTTTAACTTACAATATAATACTAATGACTTTCCTCACCGCCACGGTCAGCGCATCCGCCAATAACGATCCCTCCATAACATTGTTGTATGCTTCAGGATACGCCCAAACACTCGACAGGTCTGAACTAGAAGATTTCACTGTACTTAGAGATCCATTAATAAAAAAAGTTTGACGGAATTGATGAACTACGTATGAGTCGGCTGGGGGGGGGGGGGGGGGGGCGGATGGGAGAAGGGCAAATGCTGGGAAAGCTTCTGTTCAATAGGCGGTTTAATAAAGTAGAACTAGCCTATCTCGAATGGCCAGCTGACTGTGCAGGCTAGAAGCGTGACTCCGCTTCTATTTCCGTATGTTTATAGTCTATTTGTTTTGCTTAGTGATGGTTATAAATGAGGGCACATGTTGTAGCTTCACTGGCAGATGTTTACCGAGCATTTAGACTATTCGGAGAATGAGTGAGCGACTTCTGAAAGTAAAGAACATGTTTCATTAAGGCAAGATTATTATTTCCATTATTAGTATAATAATTGTTATATATAAATAATTATATGTAGACGGTAAAAGTACCACGCCGGAAATCCAGTTGGAAGGAGCCGGAGGTAAATCTGCTTCCGTACGCAAAAAAAACCATAAACGGTCTAAATGAAGGACATTTTTTTTCTACCTGTGCGGAGCACCGGTACGCTTTTGACACTTTTACTTTAACAACATACATATACGTACGTCAGATAGCAACAGAAGTTATACATGACTTGCATTTTTGAGAATAATATCGTACCCAAATATATTTCTTCTCTAATTTAGAAACTTGATATGTAATGGAATTTCGAAAAAATCTTATCTTGGCTACATCTCGAGGACGAATTTCCGGATTTTCGTCCCTGAAGGAAACGACCGATTCCGGTGACGTCCAAGCGCCTCCAGCGAGTCAGACAACACCATTACGGATAGAAATGACAGCAAAAGGCCCAGGCAGGTCTACCCGCAATCGGCGATTCACCACCGTACGAGGCTTCTTGCTCTGTTTCTCTCTGCCGTTCTCTGTATTACCATGCTGGTAAAGGATTCGAAGGTGCGGGAAGGGGGGTGCAAAAATGCCGAGAATGTACCATTCTGGACAAAAAGCCAGACGACAGCATTTCGTTTAAATTATGACACCGTCCACCGTACAAGTTTCAATCTCACAGACCTTTAATGTTCGGCCATCGACGCGCACGTTCCCCAAGCCGCTGCTACCGTTACCAGCGTCACCGCCGTTCCCTCGATAAAGCACAAGACGCGACCAGCTGTCTGCTATCGAACTAAACTGGGATCCGCATCTGGCCAGTATTCTATCGTAGTCACATATGAAAAAAGTATTTACGGACCAGGGTACGCCTCGCTTTCAACGTTACACTCTATAGTAGTGTGTCTCAACATAGGAAAAAGCGCTTTTGTTCTAAATTAACTTGTGTTGATTTGTCTACTTTTGTTTATATGTATGGGACCAGTTTGAGGGCCTGCGGAATGCGTAGGAAATGTATCTTTTACACATATCCAATGCCATAGCAGTCGTGAAGCTGGCAATCTTCGCCGCCAACGAAAGAATAATTATAGAAGAGAAAATTGGCGAACTCGCTGAAGTTAATGATATGCGTTGTTGATTGAAATTTAATTAATCATTGTCAAAAAAACAAGTCCACATGGCGACAGCGGCGTGTATAATAAATAGCACGAGCTTTTAATATTAAATCCGCTTAATAACAAGCACGCTCTTAATGGCAACAGGAACGGGCCTTTTGACATATTTGCATTTGTATGAAACTAACAAACCGTTTAGAAGTCTGTCAGGCCAAAGCCACTTCTCATATCCAGTCCAACCGAAATGTATTTGCAGGCACACTTATATAGCTTTACAGGCAATTGATACATTGATGGACCCGAAACGAATTTTTGCACTATGATGAAGACACGACTCTACGCTAAATTAAAATTAATATTCAATCTCATCCTTCGTCGACAGAAATTTCCGAGATTTATTTTCGGTTATATTGAATTGTGCGGGCTATTGCTATTGAAAGTTGGTACGGGAAAAAAATAAGCCACGGTATTAAAGCAGAAACTGTACGTTAACATTTACCAGAACGTGGAGCGACCGCTAGTAGAAAACGCGTCGAAAAATACACAATGATTCATTCTAGTTTATAAGTACTTAGTAAGTGTGACAAAGCAATAATGCTTACGTCGCGCTTACCTATCGCGTTACGGGCCATGAGCTTTTAGACAACGTAGCCTGTTTCGTAGACGCATCATCCTGTAACCACAGGCCGTACGAGAAGGCCGTATAGCTCGAGAAGAAATTAGAATAAGGTCATCGCTATTGTTGTGGACACGTTATTGTATGCTACAATGGCTGACCATGAAGTAATCGGTGCGCATATCAAAATTGTGTGTGATATATGTGAAGCAAATATATAGAGAAGAGAGGTATAAACGATAATCAGAATAAGAGCTTAGGTACGCGTATGTTGTAACTTCTTTCTTACATATGGCATAGTGCATTGCCATTCTATGATATTTACGTTCAGTATTACTAAGAAATGATGTAAATCTTTAATTGATCAAAGAACACCGAAGGTTTTACTGAAGTTTAAACAGATCTTTGCCTCTAGCGTTCCTTTTCTATCTGAGATGATTTTTTTTAGGAGAGTGGAACGTCACCTTTTGGAATTTCATAATAACATACCGATGAAGATTAAACGAGTTGACGCTTTTGTGCTCTTCTGGGATCTTCGAGTCTCTGCGTCGTTGCCATATGCAATTCGCGTTCGCTCTCGTCTCGAAGCATACCGCGACCTCCATTGAAGATCCAGCGCCTATATAAAAACCGTCCCTTGCAACTAACGTAAAGGGAAGCATCGGACCGCTGCTGAGGCCCATCCGCTACCCCTTCAAGTTTTGAAATGATGAACAATTCCACGTGGGGTAATATTACACTACCACCTCAGAAGCAACGACCGCTACCACAAAAACCACTATTACTATTTTCATATCTCGCAGCACTCCCTTTCCCACAGTGATACTCAACACCTTCTATCCCACCAAGCTCCGTCGAGCCTGTTTACTGAATGACAACCGCAAATGCGGTCTTATATTTCGTTCTGAAACTTTACCTTTTGTTTCGTTTAGTGGTTCCTTAGTGGCTAGAGAACAGCATACAGAAGCAAACAAAAGAAAGAAACTTCAGTTAGTTTCTTGACGCACGACCAAACAAGGTGGCCTAGGCCCTTTTCACCCAGGGGGACGCCCCCGACCAGTTGGTCAGGGCAGGTGAACCCAGGCAAGAACAACAATGGACCCTGTTTCAGTGCTATTACCATATGACTTTTCTGACTGGTGCCAGTGAGTCCAACATACCTTATAAAACACGGATGTTCTGGGTAGGCAGAACGGTTTTCCTTAGATTTCCAGTGGCGGCAAATGGCGTTTGTGAGCGATATAGGTCTAAACACTTTGGTGGCTCTTAGTTCTCTTCGTATGCTTTTCCTTGAACGCCGGAGTTCCTTGTAGATCAGGCGCGGGTTATAGGTTGGTCAAAGATACAACGGTGACATCTAAAGTAGAAACTCTACTGGCTGCTTGCCTGTTCCTTACCGCTGCTGTTAGTATTTTCATTTGCTTTAATTTTCAATTGAAGCAAACGTCATCGAAATATACGAGCTTCTCAAGGCGGCATCATTTTGACGAAAATTCACAATTGTCTCGCAGTCCCTGCTACCGCCCACCAAAAAACAAAGTTTACTGCAATCAACAAAAAGGCAAGCAAATATTATTTTCTGTAGCACTTACGCCTTTATTTTATTCCTCTCTAATATCGACTTCTTTTGTATTCCTTTAAGTTTTCATAGTCTGCTCTGACGCTAGTAACTGTCTAGGTGACGTGGCAGAAACTGCTACCGCTCAAAGTCATCGCTATCGGTTTACTAGCAGTCAGTCAGCCCAAAGAAACAAAGTTTTCGAACTCAGACTACTTTAACTTCAGACTAAGCTACCTCTTGCAAGCAAACGAGACGGCCACTAGGACGTTTTGCACACGTCACATAGATGTGGTGGTTGCCGCACTCGAAAAAAAAAAACTATGAAAACACTGACGTCCTGCAAAAACACATTTTTGATTTACCGTTTTTCTCTGCTTGCCATTACGCCAGTGTAGATTATTCATATTTCGCTACCGCTCTACACAGAGCCACTTAAGGTGCAAGTTTGGCCTTTTTTTGTACGAGGTCGATGCCGACGACATAGTACTCCTTTCTATGTCATCAATAGCTGTTCGTGGTCGACGAGCTGCCATTCGTTTATTCGGCTTAGCGAGTTACTTTAGCCATGTGGATGAAGTCGACCGGGTTGGTGGACAAACGCGGCCGTGTACTTTCCTCTGTCGTTAAGTCTGAAAAAGTCTCTTGATAGAAAAATGCTCCTGAGTGACAATTCGAACTTTGACAGAAAGAGACGGCGACGGCGATGACGACGACGTCATGTCGACAAAAACAAAGATGGCGAAAAGAGGGTAAAATGGCTTTGTCCGCTTGGAAGAGGGGTGTTTGTCATTTTTATAGGATGGAAAGTCGCAGACCCGTCAAGACTTTACTGATGGTGTCGACGGCAGCATATAGAAGAACTATGCCACAGGGGGGCTACAGAGATTGAGGGGTCACTCAATTTGCCGGACAACACCAGTTATAATATTAAACACCTTTGTACAGTGAACGGCGCTTTATTGTGGTTTTTTCGATAAAAGAAAATTTGCGGGAGTTACCATAGTGAAAGTACGAATACATCGAAGTATCATCCCCTAGCGACGAGTCACCGGAAATCATTGTACGGTAATGTAGTGCTCATTAGTGAAGGTAAAAATAAGTTGATTACTGTTATTATCGTGCAGCGTTAGCAGAAATCAGGCATTTTTATATACAACTAAAGCAGCCTAAATTACATTTGCTGGAAATAAAAGAAATCGACCTATTTTTAGTCAAGGATTAATATTATTAGCTATAATATGTCATGTTTTATGTAACCTATAACCATTAATGAACCTGCAGTGAGTAGCTCCATTAAGCGATACTGGGGCAAAATTTTCAGAGTAAAGTACATATCTAATGTATAATCAAAAAGAAATCGAAAACAAAGCTAGACTTCCCGTTTCAAACAAAGCAAACTTGTAGCTGTTCGAAAAAATCTTACACATGTATACATTCCTACGTATATTTGAGATAAGCTGATATTCTACGCCAGTAACTGCTGTAGCAATAGGTTCAGCTCTTTTTCTCTGTGTCTTTCTCTCCTTCTTTCGCGTTCGAAGCAGAAATTACTCTTAACCTATTGCAGGCTTCATCGTTCTTTAGAAAAGCTGAGCTATAATCGCGCGACATCACATACACAGACAACCAACGTGCATACACGTGAGTCAAAACGCTTTAGAGGTCTTACATAGTTGGGGGAGTGTATATAGCCAAAAAAGCTGCTTAAATATTAACCGCTGCATCATGTTTGACCTCACTGAAACGGAGGTTGGAAAAGGCAAATGGCCGCTTTCCAATGTCTGTAAAGCGACCGGCGAGCAAAGTGATATCTGTCATCGATACAACTCACTGTTCAACTAGATCATTTTCTTTCACTAAAATTGATGTATTTAGAGAAAGGGTTTATTAGACGTTGACAACTTGGGAGAGCTGAGAGCTTATTGCCTGCTGTGAGCTATATGTTTATACTTGGTCGCGTTCAGGATCATAGAACAGTCCCGCACGGATAACATAAATGAGTGACTATGAGCAAACATACTGTATACCCTGCATAATTTCGAAAATTTCTAGATATGAAGAATTTGCACAAAACCTACCTCTTTGTTTGTTATTCTCCTACTAAGTAAAGTTGAATTATCTACATTATTCGTTCTTGGGGTTACTGGAGCAAATCATGATAATCTAGAGATTGTTCTATATTGCCTCCTTAATGACAGACGAGTCGAACCGCCATCTTAAACTCGCATCACTGTATACAAGCAAGAAGAAGCGTTTGATATAAACAAATTACCTCAAATTGATAATTAGTAATCGACATGAACATCTTATTTAAAACACCTTATTTCTTTCTACATTTTCTTTATAGTACTCTTGTCTTTTCGTTCTACTTCGATCTTGTTAAATACATTTTCGTCGTTTATTATCGTTACAAAAAAGGACGTTTTGATAACGATAACCATTGGTGTCAAATTAAGTTTTTGGGTTGAGTCGACAAAAACTATAAGTATCTTCTGTCATGAAATAGTTCGTAGATAGCTCAGATGAAGAGCAAGCAAATGTTACATTTCTTCATATATTACTCATACGAGTGAAACAACCTCCCACTCCACAAATATCTCAAAGTTGCCCCAACTCGGCCAAATGGTGTTCACCGAATTGGAACCCCTTAGCCTCAGATGGCAAACGAGTGGAAGGCATTGTCCGAGCCGTTTAAACCGGCGGATTTAAATACGTTCTTCTAATTCGTACAAAATGTAAAAAAAATACTCCACATACAACTATATAGTGCTTCTTGGAGGTGGCGAGCATACGGCTGGCAGCACAATATCGCGCCTCTAAAGGTTTTCTGGGTTAGATCAATGGACGAGCTGGATCAGTAATCGAGCCTCTCGCATAGGTGACGCATTCATAAGAGACACATGAACGATAATACAAACATATATATATATACATTTGGATTTTAACTGTTCAAATTTTTTAATCCGACTGTCTCTTGCTTCTGGCCGTGCTCCTGGTGACCCCTTTTACGGGGCTCAGCTCGACAACTTCATTTCAGGGCGATAACAGCGTACCCTATGATAATTTTCACGCCTCATCATATATAGACACACTAGACTAATAGACTTCTTAAGGCGTCGTTTGTCGGTCCGTTTCATATGTTTATTTCCGTTACGAGTCAAAAGCAGAGCAACGGCCAGCAGATCTGAGTCGCGTCCCTTTACGTGAGATTGGTGTACGTATGTAACAATAATGTGGCAATATATTCAACACAGCTCGGAAACAGCGCAATGTAACAATGTCACAAGATAACGACAGCGTTCGTGCCCGACGCTAGAATATAGTCTTTCTTTTTTTGCTACAGGCCTGATTTGCTTGGAACGGGCCAGAAAACAGGAAAATGCAGTTTTTTAAGGAATTACGAACAAAATGAAGACATTTTACATGTGTTTCTAGTAAAAACTATGAATGTGCATTCTGGATGAGAGTAAATCTCTTTATATCTAGGTCATCCTAGCTAATTCACTAATAACTTCGATAGAATTCGAAGAACTGAAAACCCCTATATCTCCCTATCTTACAAGCGGTATACGTTCCAAACCTCAAGACTTTGTTTTCTGTTATTTACCAAGTTGTCTTATATGTTAAAGTAGCGATAGTAAATCGCTACTGATTTTTTTGTGTTTCATGCGACGGCTATAGCACGCATCGAAACTTAACAGAACATTGGACAAACATATTTAGAGACTCATTTCTTTTCAATTATCCCTGGATCGTTCAGTAGTGCGTGCTCGTCCAGTCTACGACCGTATTTGCCCCGGCTGCCGCAGATATGTCAACATATTAAAGCGCACAATATCATTTTACATGTACATCCATATCGATGTGTATGAATGTCTATGTGTGTGGCTGTCAGCCATCTTTTGCATGAGCTATATTTGAATATACAAATTCTGTTCCAGTTAAAACTTCTCGTTTTTTTCGTTTTGGTAAGCAAATTGAAGTTTTCCAACATGGAAGCATTAGGAAATCCTCGCTGGCTTGACAGTCCCTGAAATTAGCACATCATTCACAAGGGGCCTTGCACGTAATCACGGGGCGCATAAGTGAGGTTTCGAGTCTTACACGAATCATTCGGGAAGCGTATGTATATGACAACGATTTATACCTATATATTACGCTGCCTGAACAAGCCTCTTGTTACAAACCTTTTAAGTGCCACCATTATCACCATTGTCTATACATATGTATTTTTAATGATCTTCAACAAATATCGTGTATAACTGTTCTACATCGTGACCATTTTAATCTGCCCTTCTTGTGTTATCCTTGTGATACATGGCACTGACATGACCAACGCTTGTTCTTGCAAAAACGGTTGGCCTTCAGCAACGAAACGAAGTGTATTTGCGCAATTTACTTCTACTTGTAAAAACTAGTAAGGGTACCTAACAAAGTACATGCTACACAAACCATGTGAATAAGGGAAAATACGTGTAGTTTGAGATGTTATAGACCAGCCTAAGTTCTAGTAAACATTTTTATGTGTAGAGCTCTCCTGTTGCGTCTTCTGACCGATCCATATCGTTCTCTATGATAAGATTCGAAAGTGATCTGACCGTCTTGAAACGATCTCATTATTATAGAGCAGTATTGGCATTTTAATATGGCGTAATCTGTTGGCCGAGTTACTTTCAGTAGTTATACATCTTCGCGGCTAGAAAACTCACAGGCGCCCAGCAACGTACTCGCTTGTAAGAAGACAAATACAGAAAATGGTATTTTTTCAGAGAAGCACTGCGTACATCCGCACGGCCATGCTGAACTATCACGCCACAAAAAATATAAAATCATTAAATCGAAAGGTAAATAGTATCCTCCACTGTACAATTCTAGTGTGCGAAAACAATCACTAGGCGTACATGATGAGTAGAATCCGCCAAAAGCAATACTGGATCATCGAGTGAAAACAAATGCGCCTGACCGACGAAAACCTATCCAACTCTAACGCTGGCACAATTAGAGATGCTGTCGGGGTGTTCATCGTAGGTTTCACAGACTTTATGGTAGACTTCCTAGTTACTGTTAACATGCGACGCTAGTACCGTTCATTTAATTGTTGATTTTTTTGTGCGCGTTTTAATCGGAACACTCTCAGCAGCTTTAAGCGTACGAAGATGAGAAGTTTCATTCGAAATAAGGGCGTCAAAGCTAATGACTAACTATCATACAGCACGATAAGGGTTACGTTCCTTGCAGAGCCTAGATTAGGTAAGGTGTCGAATATGTTAGGCTGACAAATTTAGCTCTTTGTACTCTAACGACAGACAGGTGAGATTTCGTGTTTCGTGTTTACTAAAGGGCAAAGGGGTAAGGATAAGATGCGGCACTCGCTACATCAGAAGTACCTCGTCGCATTCACTTTACCATATGTACACTTTCTGATCGTTCTACGATGCAATCGAAATCTAGTCACTTTGCTTCCCAGTAAACTGGCTGTAAAAAGTTCACGGGATGCTCCTTACAAAAACAAGTCATTGAGAAGTTTATACGTCTCATTCTAGTACGATTCAATAATATGAAGCTTATAATGACGATTTCAATATGATCAAGATCAATCTCTAAACATAAGGATAAATATTAGACTTTTCCTGTTAGATTTGCTCGATAACAGGATATGATTCGCGCTCACCAATATAATGGACTTGTCAACTCAGCTTGTCGCCTATGAACTTTCATCTTCAAAAAATATTACTACTTCTGCTACAATTCCACATCTAAATATTGAAATAATATAAACTTAGCTGATTCTTACATTGTCAATGTTTTCATCAGTATTGTAATATAACAGTAATCAGATGTGTATTACATTTTCCACAGTAGATGTGTTTTAATAAAAAAGTATGGTAAAACCATAGGAAATTTACCCGTTACAATCAGTTACAGAATAGTTAAATATCAGAATTATCTGAAATAAAGACTGTTTTTCTAACAACAGTGGTTCTTATTAAATTGTATTAGTTTAGGCAGAAAACCAAAAAAATTGCTTGGCCTGTTGTCCGCGAAGAGCTTCATTGCAAGCACAATTTGAGGTCACAAGGACATGAAAAAAGTTGCATGTTTCTTACGAATACTTCGTCAATGATCGACAACAGACTTTTTTGGAAAATTTATGTCACCTGGTAAGCACTTCATTAAAACAAAATATCTAGCAAAAGCGCCACAATCTCGCGATACACAAATGTTCTCGGGAGACATAACCCGCATAAGGCTACTAAAGGTTCGCCTTTTATACACTGAGGTCAAGGACGATGCTATGATCATTTGGCTGATCAGACTGTTTGAACTGCCCTACGGATTTCTCGCAAAAGTAGCAGAAGCAACTACAGAAAACAGGGAACAAGGGAGCGGTGCATGATATCTCCCAGTCATTCATTCGTATAGATGGTAGTTGTCATCGCAACATTAAGCACCCCAATGTCAATTAATCTTGCTCAATGTTCTGCGTCCCTAGAAGAGTTCCTTATGTTTTCTTTTTATTTTGGCTTCGGAAAAATATATTCTACAATAGCAGTTGTATATCTACAGCAAACAACAGCAAAAAGTTGTCCAACAAAAATCAAGCGTTGTTTATGTTCCAGACTAGGTTCATTTTGTCAAAAATTAATTAGCAACGACGTCGCTACCTTTCAAAGGTCAGTGGCCACAAGCGGATCCTTGGCATTTCCTTTGTGTACGTTAGGCCCGAACTTCAGCGACATCTAGATCGAGCGAACCCAAAATTGCCGACCTTACGCTCAGCACCATACCCTTATTTCCACTGAACACGGAACACCCTAACTGGGAAATACGCTCTTGTCGTATTTGGCTATACTATTCGTCATGCAACAGGGAAAGCCTTTTTTGTATCTCCCTTTTTCTTTTAAAAGCGCGTACATTTAAATTTTTTAGGGCGGTCCATTGCTCTTGTCTTTAACCTCCCTCCCGGGTGTTTTCTGTTGTGCGACTATTTGAAATCGTCGCGATTATTCCCAGAGGAGAAATTTCTCGATGGTGGCCAGCCAGTGCAATTGAGTACAGCGCCGGTCTTTTGACGGCTAAAACCGTTCTTACGTAAACGGGGTCTCGTATATCAAAGTGAATATTTGTACACATGTTAAGAGGTATGGAGCCATTATACGATCGTACATACATCGTCATAGCGCTAAGCAAGCGTTAGGTAGTGGCATGCGTAAGCGGTTGCCTCGTTTTACTTCACCCAAAGGCCCTGAGGGCCCCTAACTTGACTTAATAGCTAAACGTGGTGGCCTAGGTTCGAATCCAAGCATGAGCCAGCGGCCAATGCCTGACACCAGTACGGAACTTTTTCAGAGAACATAATTAAGAGCTGAGGCACACAAACACGATTTTTCTTTTTAGAAAAATAGTCAAGCTATTATCAACCGAAAACTCAGTTTAATATATAAGCTTGAATTAAGATATTCGAGTTCACCATAGATAGGTATAGTGTATATGATGATGAACACGGCCCCAGGGAATTCATCAGCAAACATTCTTTTTTAAGAGTCATTATTTCATATTAAATTGGCGTCTATTAAAATTTTTCAACTTATACACTATTCTGTGTTGTTTCTGATACAACTTTCCAATACATTTATAATATACTGCCTTAGTTAAACATCCGTTTTGCACTAGGCCTTGAGGCTAGCCCACGTACATTACGGAAACTAACGAGCTGAATCGGCACAGTTTGTGTTGTTTATATACATCCCTTTGGGGAACATGCGGCAATCTTCGGCCCTAGCAAATAGTTATTAGTCGCTTTGCCTATGCAATGGCAAATAGGATTGATGGAAAAAAAAATCCAGATATGTCGAGCAAGACCCAAACCAATATACTTCATATCAGGTTTGACACTCTGCCATGTAAGTTCTTCGTGGATCCCGGCGAAAAAATTAAGTGATTTCAGTTACGCCGTGGGCCCTTTCCTGGATGAATCCCGTATCAATGCATCATAGGTTGGATTTGAAATCATTAAGAATACGAGGAGGAATACGAGAGAAAACTAATAACCGGCCACGGTTAAAACAAACGTTTAGGGGGCAAACACGTTCCTATTACGTTATCCTTTAAACTAAATTATACCTTGTAATAGCGCAGTGGGTGATACGATGGTCTAAGTTCGAATACGGGCATATATGCACACTTTGATTTGAGCTGGGAGCCAGCCGTCTGAAGTACTGCGTACTATCTAAACATCGGATATAAAATACTTCAACACTAATACATTATAAATAAGTAGTGTCTACAAATAAGACATCCAATACACGGCTGCTGTTTAACCACTTTTTCGTGTGAGAACTGGTGTTGAAAATGCTTCACGGACATATACCATCGATATCTGCGAATCGAATTATAGTCGGCTTCTTTCTTTTCGAATTATATGGGATGCAATAGACGTTCAGATGATAAATGGTACAAGACAAACAAGTAGAAATAAAGATCTTATGTTTTTTAACATAGTCTTCAGAGCCCTTACCGTCAATGAAGGGTCGTAGAAATGCTTCCCGTGGTACGTGTAGAAACGTACGCATTTGAGTTTCTAGACATATTGTGCTGTGAAAACCCATCACAATCAATAAGCCATGATTATTATCATAATCAGTAACCTTGTTAACGTCATACGTTGTAAAATGCAGTGTAATGTCTAGCCGATGTCGAAATTCGCCCAACCCTACAGTCCCACGCTCCAGTACAGGCGTTTCTACACCAGTTAAGCATCATGCTACGCTTCCGTTTTTCCGTTGGAGGTAGAGCTTCCAAAAGAGGATCCTCAGATGAATGAACTCACTCGCGCACTTCGGGCATTGGTTCCAGGCCCGTTGTCGGTTCCTGTCCTATGGAGCAGGTACCCTGTATTACAATGACCTACTGCCATACTTTTGATGACCACACTCGGTTCAGCGTCGTCCTTCCTTGTGGTCCTGACAGCAACGGCTAAAATGCCAGCGGTATCCGCAGCATGTAACGAGATCTTCCTGCATTTCTAAGTAGCCACTTCTTCAGGGTAATAGTCTCTTTCTCCTGTTAGTCGCATGCTTCGTGACATACGATCACAGTATATAAAAGAAAGGGATCCGAACTAGGCTCGATAGAGTCTGTCGTAGGCAAGGCGTTGAGAACACAGCTGCTCGATAACCTGTTCCTTGCGCCTTGGCGGCAGCTACGTAACGTTATTTCTTCGCTCGGGTAACACACCATGTCATGGTCAGAGTCATCTATGAGCCGTCTGATGGACAAGTATCATTCTTTTATAACTCAGGCAGGCCTCATGACGGAATCACGAACCGTTTCAGTCAATGTTTTTGCAGTGGTGTTACAGCCTGTAGCCCTTCAATTGACATAGCTGCGTTCATTGATTTGTGGTTGTGTTATAGTCATCCCACCGTAGTAGTAAATTTAAACTTAAAAAAATCCCATAGCAAATTTACATGAGTTAGTACGTTCGGATTTACATCTACTTTTTTGTTGTGTGTGGCAACAACAAGTCTATTATGCTATATAGCTTATATAGCGCTAGTATGATGGTTTGGATGACATAATAATTTGTGAAAATGGCGCTTTTTGAACAAAATCCCAATATCTCTCGTCGTACAGAAATTCTATTTCGGTTCGCTTTCATCTACTAAATTTACTATGTTTTCTATACGCCGATGCATCAGTTTTTCTGTGAGTTCTGAGTTTACCTAAAGAATAGTGTACAGATAAATATATGTGTGAGAAATCAGGTAGCATTACCTAGGGCAGAATATCTTCAATAGGATTATTTATTCGAACTCTAAGATTGAACGTTCAGTGAGGTATGTTCTTGATCGTTTTTAAACCTATTAATTCTTTTAATTTTTATTAAAATTGAGAAACTCTCGAATCACTGCCGACCAGAAACCCCTCATGCAACGAATTTTTTGTTTAATAAAGGCGTTCGTAAATAACCGTTGCGAAATGCTTTGTAGTGGTAATAGAAGTTGTACGCAGACCAGATATATTATGTGTTCCGAAATATAACAAAGCTATATTAATCTGTATCGAGCTATGTTTATCTGTGTACGCCGGCACTAACTCAATAAATATTATAACAAAAATACAAAGGAGTAACTTCAACTTGAATTCTGTACGAATTTCTATCGGCGAGCTCTGTACATCACCTATTTTCCACATTGTTTAAAAGTACTCGGTAAAGGTCTACTACTGACGCTAGCAGACTAAAAAGTCTGCTCGACCCGACGCGCTGGGCTTTAACGCTGATTCAGCCATTCGATCTGAACAGTCAGCGCATCAAGGGTGGTTTGTCAGCTCAGTCGCCTAAACCTGCCATATGTAAAATAACTATTAAACAATTAGTTATAAAAGAAATACTCGTCTATTCAGTCAGAGCTCGGTTTAGACAAACGTATCTAAACCTTCGGATTTATCAACGTCAATTACGAATATGGTTGAAAACATCCGCACTTGCACCGGCGCACACGTACGCACACAGCGTTCCACTGTGGTAAGACTCTGGCCGCAAGAGGGCGCCATACCAGGTGGCAGATTGATTTGTTGGCTGTTTTTCTCGTCGAGGCTGTCATATTTCTCCGCGTCATTATTGTATCCGCTAAACAGAGCCCATATATCGATATGAGATACCAATAATGTAGTGTCCTTTTTGCACGTGAGACGTATCGTGTTGCAGCCCTCACGAACGGCCAGGTTTTAATGATGGCGATAGGCCAGTGAACTGTCTGACCGATTTTTCTTGGCGGTTAGGCCCCTCTAAGGTCAAGTCCAAAATCGTAACACTTGAACCGCACGCGAGTAGACTCCAGCGCTCATCAACAACAGAACTAGGTTGAATGACGTCGACGGTGGCGGCAATGCTGATTAGATGGCGGAGATGCGACGCCCAAATTATTCTTGGAGTTGCTGTTAGAAGGTATAAGAAGTTAATGTGGCAAGAAGCAGGGTTTTGTAAATGTGTCTAAACTTAGTAATTATAACATGATTGTAATAGATGGCCGTTTTGTAAAGCGACACTTTGCGGCCTCACGAATTCTTGATAGCTTTTAGCGTTACCTGGCGTCTATTATAGCAGATTTCTAAAAGTGTATTCTCGCAAGGTGAATAAAATATTGATTTTTTAGAAACGCTGAATTTGCCAACTGTAAAGCTAACGGCGTTAGGAATCTTTGTTTCGTCGCCAGGTTTTTTGCTATACTCCGAAAGATTGTCTTCCTCTCAGGGTTGACTGTTCTATTTGGCCATTTTTCGTGGTCAGTCGTTTTTGAAAACCTTGTGGCGCCAATACTTCCACTGAAAACTGAAAAGGTCCACTGGCAAGGAAATCAATTTATTTATCGTTTACCTAAAAATATATGGTATTCCAGAATTTAAGCTAGCGAGCCTTTCCTGGTTCTCTTTCCTGCCTAAGTCCATTTAGCCATCTAAACTCCGCAGGCGCAAATAGCGGCGAACAATCGTCATCTAACGCTGAAGCCCTTGTTTGGAGAACGGTACGTTCCGATATGGAAACTAGTCTTTGCATAGCCCTAAGAACGAACGAGCGCTTCCGGAAATTGTATCTATAAATTTAAAATTCTCCACATTTTTCTACGAGAATGAACTAAACAAGTTCCAATAAATAATTAGTTGTTAGTGGAAGAACCGAAGAGATGCGGATGCTGTTCTCGGGCTGTGGGGATATCGGACAAGTGTGCTTTAATAATGGCAGGTCCGTAGTTGTTGGACAACGTTTGGATTCGAATACGAGGTTCTTTTCCACACCAAGAAAATGCATCCTCACATTGCACCGAAGCGAATGTGCATCATTATCAATGCACTCTCGGACTTCATTGACAATCAAACGATAAAAGCCACCTCGCCTTCACCTCAATACTAACATTGAACCCTAATAGCCTATATATATAAGCTTATATTTCGATCAAGTGTTAAAGCCTGGAGGCCTTACACTACCAGATGGTAATACATAATAGCCTTAATAATACATAATAGCCATAATAGCATGCTGCGATATTTCGTACTGCATTCTTGTCAGTCTTAATGAAATTCATTAGAAGATGTGATGAATGCTTGTTATGCGCCCATCTGTATTTTGTGGGTTGCTTCTAATATTGTTTTCCGTTGGATTATGGGTCGACCTACAATTAAACCCATAATCCTTCATTGATTCAGTTCTGTGTCACTTGGGGTTCCCCTTAATTTTCGCATTGTCAACACTGTTTACGGGCAACGAGTGTCACAGTTTAATCAGGTCCTCATCGATAGGAACAACAGATTTTATTTAAGTACACGATAACTTTGTTGCTGTTGGTTCATAAATACCCTCAAAATAGATACCATTCAGGTTTTAATGGATCAGTCGCTCGAAAAGACCTAAGGAGGTATTTTCTGTCCTTCACACTGTAAGCAAGCATGAAGGCCTATTTGTTGCCATTGGTCACATCCACTTAAGGATTCCAAGCTAACCGGTTCAGTTGTAGCCATTGCTTCTGATGCGTGCGTCTGCGAAGTTCTAGGGTTGTCTCTATTATGAATGGGCGGACGTCTTACTCTAAGTAGTGAGTTTGCATGTTATTTGATGGTTTTCGCTGGTACCCAAAAACGAGCTTGCGCCGCCTCCAACAATCGTCTTGGTAACTAAAGGGTTTTTTAGACGTCGAAGAACGCTTTAGTCCAGTTCCATAGCGCCGATTCGTTGGTCGCCCTGGTCTTCTACCACCGAAAAGGGCACTGCACGTTTTCCAACGTCATAAAGTAAATCGGTACCATTTTTGTGTTTCGTACCCTGCACCTCCTCAAAAGGAGAAGTATCAACATGCAATGCTCGCTTAGCTAAGTCTTTGTTCGGACAGAATTAGGTCTGTCGAAAGCTGCGCTACGCCGTACACACACACAAACAGCGTTTGTTATAGTCTCAACTATTTAAATCACCCGTTTTTATTAGTGAAAAAGACTGAGCGTTGGTACATCATGAACAGACATGAATTATTCTACTGGTCAACTGCTAAAAGCTATTTCAGTCTTTGTGGCAAATCTTACATTGGCATACCCCAGTATTGCTACCAGCTCATCGATAACTAAGCCTTCATAGACGCACATAAATGCCACTACCTCTCGGCTTCCGAACATGCCATCCTCATAGAGAGTTAGCGTCAGGGTGTTTGGTATCCAGCCAGAAGGCAGATCGGAGCATTGAAAGGGTCGGATATTATGCAGTTATTATTTGGAAATAGGTAAAAGGAGAATACGCCGGTTAACAATATATCAGAAAGGACGCATAGCAGATTCCGCAACCATAACATAATACTAGCTTAGGATGCTAAGGTAAATCTGAGACGTAAACGTACCTTTGTTATGTTCGTATCATAATACGGGTAGAATAAAGATACTTCCTGCAGCGTCCGTCGCGCAGCTATACGTACACGTTCACTTCCATTTGGCTTGAGGATTTAACCAAATGTCAATTAATATACTGATTTAGAATCACCACTGGCTATTTCATAGTATTCTGAGAAAAGTATGTAATACATTTTTTAATTCTGTGTCTACACACTGACGCTCAGTGGATGCAATTATCACCGACTTTTCTTTTTTATCATAAGGTATATTAACAAACGAAGCTCAATCGACGAACAAGCATAACTAATGTATTATCACAATCAAATTACTTCCATTTTCGCGCGCAGTCATTTAGAGTGGATAGATGCATCGTTCGATGCAACTGTTGGCGACTCTGCACACCATTGCGCAACGCTCTGCCCTCAGATCGGCAAAGTGAAGTTGGCTAAACTTTACGAAGGACAGCCCTGGCGATTTTTCAGGATGACTTATTGGTTTTGTCGATGGCAGTCTAACTTTTTCGTACCTACAGACAAACGGTACGGAGGGCAAAGTATTTTTTATTTTGCTTACTCTACACGGCCCAGTTTGCTCTTCCGGCTTTTCGACCTTCCACTCTTTTTGTACACAGGTCACTTCCTGTCGCTAGCCCCCAGAAATGAGATTTATAAGAATTCACCCATTCATCCAGACAAACATTTTTGCCTCCCAATGAATATCAGTTCGAGCTGCGCAGCTATGACCCGCTACTAAACAATTGAACCTCAAACAATTGAACAAAATCAAGTAGAAGAAGCAAATACAGACTCAGACTAATATTCTCATGTCACTTACGGTTATTACAATACTGGCGCAGGTTTTTATCCGTGCAGGCGGGGTGATAGATGAATAGCTACGGGATTATTAGGCAAAGGCAATAGCACACGCTGATGTTCAACGAAAACTCGGAGAGTTTATGGCAGCGTTCTTCCTTCAATATCACTCAGAGACATCTGATGAATCTAAATGTTATTCCTAATGTTCTGAAAAGCTTTGCTGAAGCGTAACAATTATTTGCTTTTTCATGCTAACGATGAAGTTATGATGATGAATTGTAGTTGGAAAATGACCGCAGAGCTACCTTGAGGATTATGACTACCATGCAGCTAACAGACTAGGAAACGTCGTGGATGACGGAAGGGAAAAGCAACGCTCGTTTGTTGATTTTGTCGTTGGGTATTTTCTTTTGAAGCATTTGACGCCGAGGTGTGTAGTCGATGATAATTGGCACATAAGAGAAATGTGAAGGTCACGTACTTCAGCGATTATGAAGCGGTGCGTGTCTGTTATCCGGAAGTGTTTTCGTAAACCCTGAGTTTGGCGGTGGCGCTATGCGAACAGATATGGTAAAACCAAATGTTTTGAGAACATGACTTTCTCAACTCTTTTCGACTTTTCCCTATTGTGAAAACACACAGTCATGTAATGCGAGCTGGAAAGGGAATAGAAACTAGAGACAAATTGAATTAGTTTCGTAACCGCTAATCTGCCATAAATGGAGAAAATTATAGGTAAATGAAAGGATATATGCATAGCTACGAAGTCGTAGATAGAATCCCGTCCAGCTAAACCCAGACTTGCCTGTCTGGCTTTAGCTGGACGAGGTTCGCAAGTGTAAATATTTGATTGCAAGATATGTCGTGTGATTGATAAACAGGAAAATGTGTCACTTAATGTGTTATTTTGTGTGATGCGGTCATTACTGAGAATTTATCATTAAATGCATTGAAGTATTTACGCTGTGCAATCACAAATATTCGTACGCGCTGCCCGGGATTTGAGGCCGAACATTTCTATGTGAATGAAAAGTGCAAGAGTAAACTGCCACAGGCAGGTAACCGAGTAACTTGAAATGAACTTAGCATATAAAAATGGTTTCGGTCTTTGTATCGAGGAACAATTGGATTTATTCATAATAAAATTGCCAAATTTAATCTTGAATTGCCTATTGACTCTTCAAGAAAAGGTATAATCATCTTTGTATGTACATGACCGATTCTACATGCAGTATTAATAAACGTTAGATCTCTATACGTTCGTATCGTACAACAAAAGTATATAAAC
>NW_019214963.1:0-37726 GCF_002532875.2 Varroa jacobsoni | reverse complement strand
ATAAGTTTCCGCCTTGTGTTTTCTGCTAGCTTCTAAATATTGCCCTTGTTTTGCTGCTGCCTCTCCCTAGTTCGTTCGTGGCGCGCTAAGTCGTTTTTTCATATTGCCTGTCTATCTACTCATCTGGTGCTCCTTACCTCTGCATGCATACGATACCGTTGGAACTTCTCTTATATATTGCAACCTCCGCTGATAGCGTGGTAGCTCTAGTGGTGATAGTGGTCGCTATGATGCGCGGCTTTCAGATAATAGTAAACAACGCCACCAAAGTACGGCGCGAGGTACAACACGATTGGCAAGCCAGTTTGCTAGCCCGCCAGGTACCCAGCTCGCTGTTGGAGTATCTCGAACCATAGAAGTGCATGCTTTTGCAGAAATACAGCCATAGTGACTACCAGCGATGAGCGGTGCGGTACAGCAGATTGGATTGGGCCTGAAAGTGCTCGCATGCAACTGGCAGTTGCTCTGGCAGGCAACTGGAAGGCGAGCGCTAGTTGTGTGCAATGGCTAGGACGCAGACAGAGATAAGCATCATTGCAGCAGTGCAGTATAACGATTCTCTTTGCAGAACGAGAAAAGGAAGCCATTAGAAAAGAAGTAGGCCACCTACCTTGAATTGTTCTAGGAGAAAGGACTAGCCAACTCTGTTTTGATTAGCAACGAAAACAGTAATATAGTACACTTGCTACTGTATCATTAATTTTCTCTTCTTCATCTCAAGCTCGTTTTATGTGAGAGAAGGTCTTCGTGTACGTCCCCGTACGAGAGACCCCCCCCCCCTTGCCTACGACACTAGCTTTACATAACAAAAGTACTCTGAAAGAGGTTTGCTTGCCGAGGGCTGACCCTTTTATGTTGGAATTATCAGCATAACCTTATATAACAGCTTGTCGCTACAAAGATAATCAATGAGAATTGAGTTGTAGTGTTTCTTGTCTACATTTGAGACAGTTCAGATGTTAAGGGATTGCTACAAGCTGTTGGAATATTAATCGAAATTATTATTACCAAGATCGAGGACACGTAATAGCAAAGGAAACTTGAGAAAATTGTAGCCACGACGACGAGTGTATATATATCGTTGCAAAAGATAAGTTGCTTGATAACAATAGTTACAATAACTACCAAACCATAAAGCTGTTGTGTTATTAATTAAGATTTTCTAATCCATTTCTGTTTTTGCTCATAGCAAATTATTACTGTAAATTATTATTGTTATTATTATTCTGGTAATCTTTCTAGAATAGAACTTGTGTCAAATTGTCGATTTCTGAAATTGCCAGAATTTACGTAATTTAACTGGTTCTGCATCGCGCTAGGATATCCGTGATCGCTTGCCTAATTATTGTAAATTGTTTTTTTTTTTTATTTCGACAAAAACACAGAACCCATCGCAGGGATATAGACTTTTCTAGGGCCACTAATGCTGGGTAATGTGTTTGCCCGCTAGTCTTAACATACACGTGGTGGTTTAGATTCGAATCCGACTATAGACACACTTTGTTTTCTGCTGGGAACCAGTCGTCGGATGGAATGCCTAACGGCGATGGCGGACGTAAAGCTCGAAACATAGACAAGGCCACTGACGTGGAAACTGCACTCTTGCACAGAGAAATCCAAAGCAAGAAAGAAGCGATCTGGCGTGCGAAAAGTAAGCAATAGCCCTTCTCTAAATACTTCGGGGGTACCATGGTAAATACGATGCTGGAACGACAACAATGGCGACGATCATTTCCAATTTGTTGCTTAGCCCGACTGAACGTTTCTTAATGTGAGAAACGTGCAGCTATATACAGCCGAAACTCGAGGCGCGCGAGTCGGTTAGCCTAAGGAAAGAAAAGTAACCCCTTACTCGGAAGAAACCTGCAGCTGGTGTAGTCTGCTAAAAGACCTGCGGCACCGGCCTATAGAAGTCATACGTGCACGAAGCACATTCGACGCGAAGAAAAAGAGCCAAAATAGTGTGATCAATACGCGCACTACTGAGAAAGAAATAATTGCGCTCAACTGGTGTATATCGCCAAACGTGTTGCAGAATTGACAATTTCATAACGTTACGGTTACGGCGAAAAAGTTATTGATCAACGAGTGAGACTACACATGGGGCGAAGTTAATGAACTTCTGTTTGACATTCGGTGTATCATGTATATATCAAAATATACCAAGGGGGGCTGTAATTACCCCATAGTGTGCTGTAGGCCTTCTTTATTGTTTCAAATTTTAATGTTAGATGTTTTTTCTTTCGAATTCACTAAATGTACGTCAGTTCAACACTGCCCTAAGCCAAAGTGTGAAATAATCGATTACTGATGAGATAGCTGAACAGACATAATCAACGAATGGAAGAGGTAGCAACGGTGAGGTAGCAACGGTATTTTTGCAGTATTTTTCTGGGTGGTCATTGATTGCTCTCCAATAACCTTATTCGCTCATCCTGTGATGATAGGATTTTTGCCTGCGTTACGTGTGCATGCTGTGATAATTCATGCGAAACGTCAGACGTTTTCCAGTTTCAGTAATCTTTAGAGTCGTAGGCGTCCAGTAACGTACTATCCACACATCACGAATCCACACCACCATCTTTAGCTAGCTTCAACCACTAGCGACATTTCTTAACCAATGTCTTTGTGGCTCAGTTTCGTCTCTAGTCAGCTCTGTCTTCACGGCGTGAAAAAATTCCAAGATAAAAAAAGGGTCGCAGTTTGTTGAACGCCGAGATCGATCAGAGAGAAGTAGCAAAATAGTATTAGCATCAATCACTAGATTTGAGTTCGAATAAATGTTAACAGTCCATAGAATAATACCTTGTCAATTTTGATCCAACGGGTAAAAGGTACTAAGGAGTTCCGGATTGTTTACAATTGAAGAATACACGACGTACCTTCGGTGCTCAACTGATCAAGCTAGCAGTCTCATACAATTATTTCGGAGAGAAAATATACCAAAGACTTGGCCTTGGATCGGAACATTTAAACCTATCTATCTTACTCATTTAGCCTTATATTGCGTAATGCTTATCTAAATAGCTATGTAATACAATGTACTATTTAATGCCCATTATGAATTCCACCTCCTCAGCGTTGTTTTTTTCCTTACCATGGCTACATTTGCTGCACACTCTCTTCTGCCATCCTACCTAAAGGACACCATATCTGCATGATGGCCATTTGATTTCGTCATTGCATTATTACTGTGTTTTATCTGTATTCGCTAGGCCCGCTCCGATCTGATCACTTTGAGCAGAAAGCCTTGCATTGTGCCATTTAACGGCACCGCACTGAAGGTACATCTTGTGTACAGTCTATTAGTAACCCGACCTTTGCAGTATAGTTACAATATGATCATCTATTATTTTCCAGTATACATGCACATGTTTAGCAATAATTAAGTACACATTAAGTTAAGGCACAAGCTCATGTGGCCCAGGTTTCTCGTAAATTCTTTCTCCTCTTCTAACTTTAAAAAGCGCTGAAAAATAGCACACGTAAAATAAACTGTTAAGAAAAAAAAAAAGTAAAATGAAAATCCAAATTGTACCTATTATCGTTTTGAAATTTTTTTCGAAAGGACTTCGCTGATTTCTCTCAGATAAACTTTTAGTAATTTGTTTAGATTGGCTTTTATCTATTACATCATCTAACCGCAAATTCTAATCTTGAATACGCCTTTATTTAATAAGATGTTGAAATTATCAGCCTTTAAAAGAACTACATTAAAAGCTCAAATTTGATTTTAGAATATGAGCCAATCGCTGACCAAAAGTATGCATACCGAGAAATGGTATACATCACTTGAACACTGAACAACAGCACAGCAGAATGGGAAGGTAATTTACCGAAAACTGCAGAAATTTATGCGTCAATGATAGTATGATGCGTAGATGCAGAATTTGGTAGTAGAATTTATCAAATCACGGTCTAGAATTAGGACGTCAGCCACGATAACTAGTATTCGGGAGACACGATCCAATCTTTCGTACGGTCACCCGAAACACAATCAGACCCTCTAAATTGATAGTTATACGAATCATGATTGATAATGACGAGTACTACTGCTGCTGGGGCGTAGTTTTTAGTAGTTTTATGATCCGCATCAGGGGGGGGGGGGGGGAGTAGATCTGATGAAACTCATATTTCAGATTATAGCAAATTCAGTTAAGCAGATATCTCGTTATGTCTATTTTTTCACGTTAATGCAGTTTTATAATTCTATCTACACTTGCATCGGTGTAGTTCGTCGGCCTCATATCAACATACGACTGTTGTTATTCTTTACTTAAGTTAAACTTTACCACTGATTTGATGGTACTTACTATGATGGACCGGCAATTCTTCGTAGTAGAAACGAAAATTTTTAAGTTTAATTAATCAGGCCTTTTATTAGCCTGAAAAAAGAAAATATCAAGCAAAACTGAACATTACAACAAATCAGCTAAGAGTAACAAGTAGTTGTCTCGAAAGAGGGTAAGGCATCAAGCAGAATACTCAACCCACACAGAATAGGATCGTTCCGACAGTGTCCCACCGGTGGAACCCTCTCGACGACTAAGACTACTATTACGGTCGGTCAGGGAAAAGTGAATCATAACTGTAGATTAAAGAATTCTGCTCGGTTTACCCACTGCACCCACTTTGACGTCTAGGACGTCTCGATGGAATGACAAAGCATCCGTTTCGCGTAAAAACCGTAGTATTGTCAAAAATTACCGAGAAAAAAGCAGGAAAACATTCTATCCATTTTGTTTTTATGACGACAAAGGATACACATTTCTCATCTATGACAATTAACAAAAACACTGATTCCGTTAAGCCCTGACTTTCATTCCCTCTCTGGCTGAGCGAGCTACGACAACTACATTAATAAGGATATTGAAATGATAAAAGTAAAGGAAAGGTTGAACCTAGAAGTCGGCAAGCCATATTCGAATCATAACATTGGACAGATTCGAACTAAGAGTTTATTTCAGGTACGACCAACAGCAACGCTTACGGACACATACGGAGAGGTGCTATTGACTCACTGGAAAGAATAATCGTGATAGGACCAATGTCGTTACATGCTTGATTATTAGATAGCGCAACTTGGGTTGGGATCTGTTTGTTGTGAGCCCATTTGGTTTCTCTGAATGGACCAGAACATCTCCAAGTGATTAATTTTACCATTGTCAGGAAAAAATTAGTTTGACTGTGGTCAAAGGTGTTATATGGAAGGGCTGTAGCTCATGCTCACACTCACGTTTTTCGTGAATTTGAAGTGAGTCACTTACGGCCTTACGGCGCCAGTAATCACCAAAGACGAATGTATATGTAGGGAATAGTTCCCGATATGTTTCCGAACTGTTTAAACCGTTCCGAACCGTTATATATGATTTTACCGAACCCGACGCGTTTCGCCAGCTTGACAGTGGTAGCACTAAAGTTCTACTAAATCAACCCATGTTTTCTGCCTCTGGTGAACGTACAAGCATTATTGGTTACTATAATATCCTGCGTTGTTACGCGTCTTGTAGCCATCTCTTGAGGTAAAATACATATCAAATGATATCATTAAAAACTTCTTTTCTTTTATTAGACGAACGAAAGCAGTATTTGCGCGGACAGATGGCTGGCTAACTGCAGGCCAATTATCAACTGCGGTTAGGCCGGCTTTTCAGCCGGTTCGTACAATAAGGACATAGCCCAACGCTTCTACAGTTATATTGTTGTACTTTAATTCACAAAGTATAGAATTATTTTTGATATGATATCCTCGGACACTTCGGAGTGTTCAGCTTCGAAATACACGTCACATGCTTACAGCACGTTTAGACGTGTCAGGTTAGGTGTGAATTATCTGTGATAAAGGGTTTCTTATCGTTAGCAATGTTTTTTGTGGCGTTTTTCGTCTGGGTGCTTCAAGCCAGCCAGCCTGTTTGTCTTATAGGCATGCTATATTATATAGCATGTACAGATTTAGCAGGCGTATCCATTACGATCGATGCCTCCGTCTACTAGCCAAACGCTTGGGTATTCATCAATATGCTAGGCGGCCAGTCGATTTAGTTCTAATAATAGTCTACGAAACAGCACTCTTTCCTGCGCCCTTAGAAAATGACGATCTATTTCGAGACACGAAGGTAGATATCGACTGTACTACATCCGCCAACACGGAATTTCTACAATCCAATATATCGCCTTATCTAAATCCTTTAACGGATCTTTTAGATAAGTTCGTTTCGACAAATGAATGCTGTGAGCGAACTTAAATGGATAAATTCTGAGTGCATCTATAAGTTAGAAGTTAGAGTTGAAATATTTTCGGATAATTAAAATTTCCCAAACTATGCACTTGAAATTAATTTGAAAGTCAGAGCTTGGTTTATCGTAAAGTACAGCCAGACTCTTAGCTATTCTAAACGTAATTCGGGTGCGAACTCTCGTATACGGGTTGGTCTCTCTACGTTTGTACCCTTTCGACTTTCTCTTCTAGCCAGCCTTTTTACACAGTTGTAACTTCATAATATAGCCTTTTTCGCTAAACAGTAAAGTTTAAAATACGTTCAAGAATTAACAGCCGAAGCTGAAGTAGCGCACCTGAGAACCTGATACATTGTCATTTATATTTGTTTTGAATTTAGACATACCCTCTGATTTTTTACGACCAATGCTCCTGCAGAATTGCCATAACAGGCTGAAAATTATTACCAGGATGCGTATTGTTATAACAAACATTTACGGAGAACAAACTCTCCGTATAATACATATAATATAGGCAGACAGTAGGATACGAAGACGTTAGCCGAAGAATGAGTGGAGACTATTGAAATTGGTTGGGAGAGCTTAGAAAAAATAGTCTTATTTATTCCAAGATAGACGATTTGCGTCTAATAACTTATATCGTTAGTTCAAATTGCATTAACAGCGCTAGTCGTGCCCTTTAACGCTTCATATCTTAACGATTGGTCCTTAGAATTCAGTATTTCGCCATCGAATAGGGCTATTAGGAGGTATCTTGTATGCGGACCATTTTCAGTTTGGTCTATTTCGGTGAGGAAAAGTTTGTATTGCCGGCGTTATCAATGCATAGTTTTAGAAACCCAAAAACACAGCTCTTTGTTGAGAGTGAAGCGGTACCAATTAAATATCATTAGAGAAAAAAAGCCCCGGTATGCGGTGTGTGCAACTCGTAGAGTGTGAATACTTAGATGTATGCTTTAGAAATGATGACTCTAAGAAGATAAAATAATTCTATATTTTCCCTAAACACTACATTTTTCTATGCGGACCGTCCAACAGCCAAGCCGCCTTTGAGAAACTGATCTCGGTATTCCTAGAAGTAACTCATCGAGAAGTGTTTAAAGAATAGGATTTAGTGCCATTACGTTCCCGTTGCGCGGTGCTTTCGAAGCAGCACATAAGGCATAGCGTACGCGGAACGGCTTACTTGTTTTCGGGTCACAGTTGGTGGCGACCACGAATTCGGGCGAAAGGTTGCAGTAGTTAAAGTAATAAGCCTGTGGACTTCCTGACCGAGTCCTGAGAAGTAAACCAAGTATATGCTCTTATGTACATCGTCTAATTAATAAGAACCTACTGAACAAAACATAACGTTACCGACCAATAGAGCTGGAATTACGTAATAGCTTGGGTTTCTAACTCAAGAAAAGTTACTGGTTTAATACTATGCTACATAGAAGGATTTCTTCCTGATACGGCCCAGCAATCCCGAACGACCCGTTTTGCAATGATCGATTTGCCAGCTTATTTAAGCCCACAGCCAGTCGACGATTTCGCGTCGCACGGGCAGAATTTATTGCCGTGATTGCATTGCCGTACCAAGAAGCATTAAACCAGTTAGACTTTTGTCGAAAATAGTCGATCGCAGAATGAGCGTATGTAAATTAATGTTAGAAAGGCTGACTCTGCACGTTATGGAATATGTAATGTGACGGTGAAGAAGATTTCAGAATCGCGAAACACAGGACCTACAGCTGCCACATACCACAGTTATCATTATAGAAGTTCTGTCATGGGAAGGCCAGAAACGCTCTACTGATTTAACTTCCCACTTTGCAATTTGCTACATAAATTAAAACAATATCTTGACAGAGAGTACATTATTCCTGGTCGGCACCACGAATCAATTCTACTCCAAGTCACATTGAGGCTACAGCTTATAATAACGCAAAATGTTCTAACTCTTTAATAATAAAACTGGTACTTGGTGTAGTCGTTTGAGTCCGTATTACCCCAAAAGCATTTTTATAGATACAGACCAAACAGAACTGTAGATTATATAGCTATTTATTGCTTCCCGCTTAGTGCAATTTGCCACCTCTTACGTGTTGCACGTTCGATGAAACTCGGTTCTCGATAATCGGACTCTTTTTACTGATAATGAAAAAAGGCACCTTAGGTAGCTTAGGGCGAAGATCGAGGACATCGTCAAGTTCTCCCAAAACGTACACTCTCTCGACTAAAAGTTTCGAGAATTGTTCAAGTACCAAGACGTGTAACTTCATCAGTTCTTAGAAGACTGATTTATGGAGGGCAAATTATCATCAATACCCGCTTTTTACAAATATACAAACACAACCTACCATTAGCTATGCTGCGGTCTATTATGTGACGCGCCAAGGATATCATGAAGAATTAAAAGTCTTAGTCGATAAGTGCATAGAGAATAATAACAAACAACATAGGCTTTTAAAACTTAATTTCAGATACGATGAAAAAACCAACAAATTGACATTGGCAATTAATCAAATGACAAGAATAGAAAATGTTTCGATCAATTTACAGAGACACTTATATTCAGTCGAAATGTCCCCATTTATAGGAATACAGCGACTTTTATGCTTGAAAAGGCATCAACGGCACGACTTATCTATGCTGCTGAATAAAATGCTGCTAAGGATACTCATTATTATAGTCTAGACGTTTTCAGCACTTGTTAAGATTTGCTGACTCAGGCCGTAGGAAACGAAGTGTAATGGTACTTCGACAGATTATTTTAAAGGATTCGGTCTTGAAGCACACCAGCGAACACGGCCATTTGATTTCGTTCGGATAAAGAATTTTCGGCTTTTTTTGACTAAGTTGTGTTTTTATTTCGGTATCAATGATACCAGGAAAGCATTTAAGGTAACGTTTGTAACCTATTTGTCATGACAATTTTTTGATGAAGTAACAGGCACACAAAAAAAATCGTTCTTAGGTTCGGTTCCAAAAGTAACCGTTTTTACAGTTATTAAAAGGTTCTACGAAACCTGGAGTTTCTACTTGATGTAAATAGAGAAAGGTGCAGATAATTCATTTTTACGTGTAAACAAAAATTTAATTTCTGAACTTACTCCTGTCCAGTTATAATTTACCATTGCGGCTCGGTGTTCATATAATAAACACGTACCCATTTATCTAGACCTTCGCTGGCCTTTAAGTGCGGCAAAGTTTGCGTTAGAAAATGAAGGGCAGACCCTCGTGGATAGAGTAAACGACACGTTCCAATCTTCATTTTGATTTGCTCTACTTTGGCGTGAAATTCGCGAATTAGATCAGATAGTGTCTCTAATATTACAAAACGTATTCGCGTTCAGACTTAGCTAAAGGGCTCACATACAGGCCTGTAGTGGACACCTTATCAAACAATTTACAACCATTTCTAACTCCATCTAAGTTAAATTATTCACCGTCACACAGGATATAGTACCTTTATTACCACTATGAGTCACGATGAAGATCGAGTTGGCGCTTTCTAGCTTCACAGCGGCAGGTTCATCTGTATGAGGCGATTCTGTGGCACGCCAGATGTAATCAATGTCATTGGCCTGGTTCGTGCTGCCTCTATGCTAATGCCTTACTGTATGGAATTCATCGGGTAAATGGTACTGATTCATTCAAGAACTGTGGCCTCTCTCGACGACAGTTATCCTGACAAAAACAAAGTTTTTTTGATATTATTCAAGATATTAGCCTAGGCAAAGCCAAAAAATGCAGGTACAGTCTAGCATCTTCAGGGAGTTGTACATCGAATTGGAGTAGCGATTATAACTTTGTTTCCCTTTTCTATTGCTACGCAAAAGTTTGCTTTTAAAGTGCAAAGCAAGCCTACTAAAGGTTTCATCTGCCCGTTACAGTGTGTCTAGCCAAAACCGCATCAAGGTTTTAAAGCTCCTTCGAGTTTCTTTCCATAATAATCATTTTTACCATTGAAGCGAGATGAGTTCGCAGTCCCTCAAGAGCCTCATAATCCGTGATCTTCTACCCGTACCACGATACCCCACGATAACGCTTAGCAAATGCATAATACTGGACTGTGAAATGAAATTTTTTTTCATAGGTTAGGTTATTGGGAACGGGTTAGCTGGTGTATGTAAGTGGCGTGTTTCTGCTAATTAAGCTTGCTTAAGATTACGTTGCAATTAAATTAATCGAATGGCTTCTGCACGCGCTTAATAAAATGCACTTAACAGCAATTATTTGTGAATTTATTTTTTTTTTACTAAACGTTGATAGAATTGTGAGACCTATGTGTGTCGTATACATGCAAGACCCCTTCTCTTATTCAATGAATTACTTTTTACCACTTAGTTGTCGATAAATTTTCATCTGTACTTGGCTCCTCCAAACGAGCTATTTGAATATTTTTACAAATAGCACATTCGAAAGCAATCAGGATACGAAATGCAGAAACATAAATCTTTCATTGTGGTTTTTTCTGTACGGCGCCAGACTGAAGATCGCAGCTGCGTATTCCCTTGATGGTCTCGAACATGGCAGGATATAGCTCACTATAGTTGCACGACGGACTTCGCAGTACATAAACAACGGAATAATTCGGTACGTCCGTGTACTGAAAAGGGGAAACGCCTAACAGGTATAGCTTCCTGTTTTATGAATTATCACATACAAATCAGAAATACAGAATACAGAAATCACCTTCCTTCATAAACTAACAGAACGCAACATTGACTGTGGCCAATGGTTGACACGTTCTGTATGAAATATGCGAAACTTAAATTATTTAACTGAGTGGACTTCTAAATTTCCTTCAGTAGCTTATACCTTTAATGAATTAAATATACCTTCCAGAAAATAATTTTGTATAACAAAAAAAAAAACACTAACTGACTTTAGGGCTTCGTATATAAGACGCATATATCCTTTTGAGCTAAAATGTCGTCGAGTACGAACAGATGGGCAGTAAATACAAAACGTCTAAAACATTCTAATAACGTTTCACAGGATGCGAAAATTGATTTTTTTGCAACAAGCCGGAATCTGGCCCATTTCGCTTGTTTAGGTAATAGTAGATAACTTCAATAATTTTCATTTAAGGCATTGTTTCACAGCTGCGGCGAAAATAGAAGTAAAAACATTAATCCAGGTTACTGTTAACTATAAGATCAACTTACTTACAATCGACTGAATAACAATATGAAGCAACACCAGCCAATATTACGGATCTTATAAACAATAATCCAGAAATAAAAATTTAGTTTTTTAGATCTTCATCGTTCTATAATCGCAGCAATCTAACGGCAAGGACACCTAATAGCGTCCTGAAACAACGTATAGAACAACTGTATTGTAACGCAAGCGATAAAATATCTTCCACGGGTAAAAGTGCCACGAAATTAAAACTGCATGGAAAACTCTGGACTAGGTTCCATTCATTCTACAGCCATGCCAATATTTGTCGATCTGTTAGATAGCCTTTTGGTTGTATTCTAAAATGATATTTAAGGCATCCTTTTCTATTGAGCGTAATTTGTTATCCATACAATGCGTTTGTTGTTTAATTATCTATGCAGAAAAAGTAGAGACCCCATAACCAAAAAGTTCTGCCCAAAGATGTCCGTACACCTGGAAACAGCCGGAAGGACCAACCAGTTCCGGAACTGAATAGAAATATACGATAAAAAGGCATTGTTGTCAGTGAAGTAGCACACTCATGTCGTTTACTGCTACGTTAACTATCTAGCTACAAAGACTTTGAAGACAAAAGCTTCCTTACGCTACCTATGTTTGAGACTGTAACTGCAATTCCTTGTTGCACTATCAAAAGCGGCACTTTTAATAATCATATATATATATATATATATATATATAATGGTGATAAATTCCAGAAGGGTGACGAGGGTCGGTAGTAGTAAAATAGGCGTACTAAACTGGTAAACTATCTACGAAGCAATGCTACAATAATAATAAATGTTTATTCAGCGTATTCTCTGTATTCAGTGCTGACCGCTGTTATTACGTCCACTGCCCCTGTGGCAAAATGTCGCACGCACCGGAAGACTGTACGGACGATAAAATAATACTATCACTGCTGGCGGGCTAGTCGCACACGGCCTGTAGACGATTACGCATAACCTTCGTATGGAGGGGGAGAAAGGTTCTTCCTTCCGGAGCAGGCCTGTGACCTAATTTTTACCCATATGCCCCTGCTGATTTTTGCGTGGGTGATCCTGGTCGGCTGAATACTTTCATGCGCGAACTAGTCTACAGTCAGTTTATGCGAGAGTGTACATAGAGCAGAAATAGCGATCCAAATAATCTGCAGATGCATGAACGCTGTATCTGCTATAATTATAACCGGGACAAGTCGGATGCGTGAGCAATCTAGGTTAAAAACCTATTTCTAAAAATTCGAGAAACGCGGGGTAATTTTTGTGCATTAATTATTTGACTCGCATGTTACGACCTGACATGAAGGATGTAACTTCTGAACCTGCAAGATACACGACCAAAGCGTTTGTAAATTTTCTCGGATTCCATATGTCACACGCATTCTAGTTCAGACACCTATTTAAACACAAAATAAGCAAGAGGTTGATACCCGTACAGCAGCGGAAACAGACTAGCCGTCACCTACGAAGTAATCAACGACTAGAAGTCTGATATGTTCTCTATCAAAGTTTAGACAGGACAGTATTTCCTCTTTAGTTGATGCTAAAAATCCATGACAGTTAAATTCATAGACAAACGACCGCGTAATCAGACTACACATCGGAGACTGTCAATTCCAGAGTCGTCTTGCTATATATATATAAAATATAGCGTAGAATGTTTCGGGAGAAGTGCATCGCATGCAACCGTGAGAACGTTCTGATTGTGACAATTTTCATTTTCTATGATATTAAAACCATAAAGTACCTGTTTCTATAAATCAGTGATTTCAGTACTTCGCCTGACTTGTGCATTATTCCCTCGTCTGTTGGTGCATCCTACATGTTTCAATTTAAATTGCTATCATTAGATAGAAATTCTGTATGACGGTCAACGTACTCGACTGTACGAAGGGGATCTATGCAGAGAATTGTTTATCTTTCGTATTAGGACGCCAGCGTCGTGTGCATCGCTAATACGTCTCGCAATTCACTACGAATTACAGCAAGAGTTTTACAGATAAACGACTACCGTGGTGATGTTATTCTTCTTGTTTGTTTGTTTGTTACCAGTTTCGCAATGGAAATCAGAGAAGCCGTCTAATTATAGTTGGGCAACTTCTCTGTTATGACCCTCGGTGCACAGTTCTTCTTAGACTAGAATCACCGAGAGAGGTCCGGGGATCGGGGGACTTAGTTGGCCCCTCGCAGACGGCCTCGGCTGTTGTTAGAGCAAATCGTGGCTCTCGGCAGTTCTGGCCATAGCAATACATCTGAATGAGGACAGAGACGTTAGATGACGCCAGTGGAAATAGTAACTAGGAGGAAGGAATCCACTATGCGATCTCGTTTTTGTCCCATCTGTCCTAGTTGCTCTTTCTCGTCGCTTACCCATCTGTTCGTCGCCATGTAGCCGGCCTATAGTCCCGGTAATCCCGTCTTGTAAGTAGGTCTGCCGTCCTGTAGCGGCAGCTACTTTCTGCCTTTTCCTTTTTTTTCGTCCGTTATCTTTGGACAGCTGAACGGAGTGATATCACAACAATGCTTTAGCTGTTTTGCTGTTAGCGTACGATGTTCCGCTGACCCTTCTTGCAAGATTACGCCTGTGCTCGAACAACGATGGCGACGAACAGCCACTATAACAGCGTCAGCCAGCATCGCATCTATGTGTAAGTACCACGGCTATGCTTGTTCACATAAGCACTTCACTGTGCGACCAACGTTACCAGGCTCTCGACTGTTTGGAAAAACTCGTTTATCCTACTACCACTACTATTTGGCCTTCTGATAACCACTTATCAAAATGTAGAGGGATTCCTCAGGTGGAAATGGTGACGATTTGCCACACGTATAAGTTTTATATTTCGAATAAGACTGTCAGGTATACATTATTCATTTAGAAACATTGCGAGCGTGCTGCGTATCTTTTTACTATCGTTTTGTGGCTACTTGGCGCCTCGAATTGCATTTCATACAATGGGCGGCTTCTGAAAAACGGGTTTTATTCGATCTGCAATGTACATCGCTTGAGAATACTCAAGTTGAAGTGCCATCTGGATATGTGGGCAGGATGCAGCTAATTAGACTTAACATTCATTTCTGCCAGTATAGCGCTAAGTTTCTTACGGAAGTTCGAAGGTCATTAGAGTATGTAGTATCGGCAAAAAAAAAAAATAAAATATGGAAAAATAAGTATACGTCCATTTTTTTTTCAAGCAAGCTTCGGGCACCGGGTCTCTGTCCTGTTCTTAGCAGCAAAACGAGCTTCATTAATCTGATGGACTGATGCAAAATTGAATTTTGTATAATGTGAAATGCAAAAATCGTCACGTAGCTTGATTTTGGTAACTTTCCACAGACGCCTGGCCACCCTTAGAACCTATTCTTATAGTTGTGAAGCTCTAACGATTATAGGCGTTATCGATTTGTTGATCGACCCAGCTATTCGCTTGTAGCAGTTCTACTACAACTTAAGGCCACAACAACGAGTGCAACTTGTATAAGCTTTTTGGCGAAACGATCTTGATCAGTTGGTGCCGTTAGTTTGACTTGATGTATGTGGACGCCATCTATCACTTCGCGCATCATACAATACTAGGACAACCGGCAACGGTGACACTGACAAGCCTTAGGACAACTCATACGACTCAATGCGATCTCTAATCAATATCTGTCCCGCATGGTTATCGTTAGTGAGTGAATGAGTGAAATAAAAACTGAGCAGAAAGAGTAGGTAGTGAGGATAGTAGGCCTATGGACGCTGGACTTAAGAAGCCAAGGCATAACGTTTGAGGTCAAGGAAAGTTTGACTTATCGAATTTTTCTAGGTGGAGCAAGCGCATCAAAAGTGTCATCAATCGACATCTTGAAATACAAGCAGACAAAGACGAATCGAACTGGATTCAAGGCACGTGGGATGACACAGGGCAAACTCATTTGAAAGCATTGCCCTATGGTAACACTGAGAACGTCAATCCTCACACCCATAATAGGATCATAACCATAATGCATACACCACCACTTCAATGAGTGCAGCTTTCTCAGTGGAATTCCATGTAACCTGGATTGTCGCCCATTGTCAGATACGGTTCGACGGCGCACGGATGTAAAAATATCAGGTACATAGTCTGTAGGCTGTTTTAAATATTCTAGTGCGTGTTTTGTATTTTACAACTGCATGACAGACAATACCTAGACTAAAACTGCATGAACTAATTTTAAAAATATATCGATTTTAAATTAACGCATCATTTCCTGTATTTTGATAATCGTTTCGGAACTTAGACTAGAAACGTGTTAGAAACTTCACACAATACATAAAAAAAGAAAAACAAAAATACAAAGTTTGACAAACTCAAGCATAGCTACGTATTCACTCTTTTCGTGCAACGTGCACGTATATACAGCTTCTGGTAAACATGTGAAAGAAATATAACGTGCTCAATCAAGTGCAGAAAGTCGAATTACGTGAAAGATCTGGAAATTCGAAATTTGTGACGGCTTACCTTTGGAGACCGCATACCCAGACGCCAATGGACATCGCGCGAATGCTTTTTTGGTAAGCCGCGTCTGTTTAGCTAGCCGTTCGGTTTGTACGTCCATTGATTCATTGTTGGTAATCCCTCCACTGACAGAGTTTACGTGTAGGGAGTTCTATCGTAAACGACCTACAGGCGAATTTTCAAAGTACCCAAAGTGGCGTCTATTCAATCCGCCTCAAGCAACGGTCGTCCCTACATGTATGAAGGTAATATTGTTAAATAATTGTTTATGTAGGATCAAACCTTCTGAACTCAACTAGACTCGTAGAATCCATGGGACGGTAAGCATTCTGATGGTCATATATTCACCCTAATCGTGTGATATGGTGTTACCAGCAAAGCTGAACAATGGAAAAACAGCTTTGAAAATACTAGTGCTGTTCTCGATGGCGTTTCCGAAGGATTTAGCTTTTTTATGTATAGGATAAATGCAACTTTATTAAGCGTCTTCTAAGTACACGTCCAGAGTTACATACAATTACGAACACCGTCATCTTAAAGCTGTCTTTGGTTATGCCACAGGCTCAACCTTGTAGCCCCGAGTCAAAGTCAGGGGCATGCAAGGGCAACATCTATAGGAGTCTAATAGCGCAGTTTTTCATTTAGTATGTAAACGAAATGCTGTCTTATTTTCTACTAGTTCATGGTATGAGATTGATAATATTGTGAATTCGGTTGGATCATAATGATTGTCCTTTCATTAGGCACCCAGCAGCAGGGCGTGAACGAATAGCGTAAAGGATCAGCTCGTTCGGTCGTGTTGGTTTTCATCAGCGATGCAGGTAACGTCTTTGATGGTTCGAGATAAACATTTTGACCCATCTAGCATGGCTTATCCAGCTAGCGATTTCCAATGCTGAAACAAATTCCGGAAATTGGCGTCCAACTTTCCTGGAAGCAGCTAGCAATCGACTGATAGTCTAACTACCCAGCGAGCTTTAGCAGGGCGAATCGGGCAGCGATAACTGTACCTGCAGGCAATCAAGACAGTCAGGCTTTTAAAGAACCAGTTTGGACAAAGTGACAACGATCGTTTGCCCGTTAGGGTATCAGATTAGAATAAGCTATGATGATTTGTAGTGGTTATTTTTGCACTATGAAATCACAGTAACGGCTAGAATGTTTCGCATTGAGGTTAAAACGGTCAGCCTTATCGAATTTGACGTAATTCGTAATCACTTTTGACCTTACCGAAACCTGTGTAGGAGTCTAGCCCGTACACACATTGCAACAATTTTAGATTTTTTTGCAGATGCTTTTTAGAACAGAAGCATAGTAGCGACCTATGTACGGCAGAACTTTAAGATACGCATCTAATATACGTTTTTGTATACAGCAAATTGTTATAAAGGCTATAATGAGCCTTCGTGTTAGTTGCGCTATCATACAAAGCCTTAAGCAATACCGTATAAACAAGCACCGTGGAACTTGAGGTACCTAATTTGTTTGGCAGCGGACCAGTTTAGCTGTTTCGTCAGACAAGTTTGCTGTCGGCAAAGTTTCGACGACGTCGTTATCAATGGTCACTCTAAATACGTGCGGTAAATAACGCAGCGAACCATTGAAAAGTGAAGTAATAATTAAAGAAGGGAACGAAACAATGTGAGCGCATTTGACCCCTATACAGGGTCGGTGGAGTGGCCGCATCTAAACAATCGACCTATGCATTGTACAATCTTGGAAGCGAAACTGCCTAAGCTAATTGGAGTAATGTATGTAAATCGTTATAATGCTAGCTCCGACTTAACATTACGGTAGTGCTTCTATCAATTCTATAGACTAACCTATGTGATACTATTCAACGCTCAATATCGTGCCGAGCTTCGTCCCTTTGCCGTTTGAGCAAGTTGCCGTTTGCCCGTTGCCGTTAAATAAGCTGGTGCTAAAAACCTCTCTCACGTATTGTCTACCGTGTACCGACTAATCGTGTATCGACAACGTTCGAATACAACCCTGATTTAGAATAGTAAACTTACGATGCTTTAAGATATTTAGGCGATCTAGTACCTTTACATTATAGAGTACATTATAATCTAAAACTACACCGACCTAATCGGTTCGTTTCGATTTATTTAATCAACTTATTTCGTTCTATTTTTCCTTAAAATAATGCGTCTAATTTAGATAAAATGGTCAACCTCGCTATCCACCTTGAACAACCCTCGTGGTGTGAGTCGGTCTCATCTCTTACTGACAAAAGCTTCCGTATGTTGTATACTACATATATATTCGTTATATAGTCATAGTATAATTGGAATATATGTTACAGTTCTGTTAATTGAGAGCTCGTATGGTGAGTATGCGTGCTAAACAATATCGCTTACCTTAATAGTTAGTCCTTTACCTTTAGTAGGCCAACGGTATAGCAATTCGTAGCCGAAAATGTTTCGGCTATGGTCGAAAGGTAAAGAGATTAGTTTTAAGGTCAGATATTTAGGTTATTTTTGTCTGACCTACCTGGTTACTCTACTAGGGAGACTCTGCAGGATAGCCACTGCGCATACGTAGCTCGTATCATCTTTACTAAGAGCTTTCGCGTGCTTTAGTAGAGTAACGAACGCTTCAATCACAATTGTATTGGATATTCTTTAATACACACAGAAAACCGATAGGTATGTTTCCTGTACGGGACAGCGCGCTTCCAACTCACTATACTCTGCACAGATGACTAGGGTTGCTTTTCCGTCCCGGATGGCTTCGACGAGGGCATAACCACAACGTACTTTGTTTGCGTGGAGTGCTAGCTGTCACTACTGCCGATCCATCGCTTAAAATAGGCGAGGTACAAAATGAGGCCTAAGGACCCGACAAAGTAGCGATAGTCATTCTTCCACCTGTCGCTTCCAAGACATTGTTGGTAGGTCCCCGTCTTTGCCCCTATTTAACTTTCGGAGACTCCGAGACTGTTACATAGTTAATGTACTTATGTACTTTCGTCTTATCGAAAGATTAAATCGAAAGAAGTTGCGGTAGTGAGGTAATACATCTTCTTAGCTATTGCGCAATAAACTACTTGGTTAAATTTAATGTTTATGAAGTATTTAAAATATTCTCTTCGTAGTAAGGTAAGTTGTAATCCCAATTTGTGCACAAACCTACATACGGAAAATGTTTAGTTGAGGCCACGTGCCTTTAGTACGGCATGTTTAGGCTGACCGAACTGTTGCAAGTAGATTATATATTATACGTATTTACTGTGAAATCTATACAACTACTTGATAGCAACGTTTCATGAAATGTGTTCATAAAGCGTGTTACATCACATAAATATGTTGATACCACAAGCTGGAACGGACGTTCATACCTTGTTAATAGTGTCTCTGGTAATCCTATTTACCCCGAGTGACTATTTCTACCTGACTACCATTGGCACACCAATAGTGAGCCATAGGGCCTCGTTCTGGGCTGGCCGGACCCGGCCAAGCAACCATTAAAAGACCGTAAGCAACGGCCCGAACACGATGCTGCATCTACTGTCAACAGAAACACCTTCGCTGTAGAAATCAGGACTCTGAAGCTAACGGGCTGAAAGGTGCAGTTAATGAAAGCTATCTTTATGCACGATGCACTCGCTTGATGTATCATATGATGACACTAGAACTGCTAAATGTGACCAATCGTCAGTCATCAGCCGTCGATAACTTATGACTAGTTTGATTTGATTTTGCAGCAAACAAACATAAATTAGTCACTTGTAGCCCATACGAATTGGACAAAGTACAATGTGGTTATAAATGTTTAGATACGTAGAAGCAACTACGCTGTTCTATAGGACTAATGTAATAAAACGCAGAATTATTAAGGCATTATTGGGCATACAATCTTCGCTACCCAAACGAGGTGGGGTGGCCAATTTTCAGCAATACGGAGCAGCTTTTACACACAGCATCAATGAGGGATAAACTGTCAACAGGCAGTAAGCCTAGCGAGACCGAACAGGCGATAGACAGAGACTAGAAATAATGAAACCCCAATCTTATTGACCGGTGATTTTCGTGTGCGGCCTACTAACGGATACTTGCTTAGACATTTTCAATCCGAACGAATCAGGCAGTCTCGTTGAGCAGTAAAATGAGAACGGAAAAATTTGCGAATGAAAAAGGACGCTCTTCATACTATATATTGTATTTCCAGTTTAGGGAACTAGCAAAATCAATAAAGTACTATGTAAGAATTGTGCACGGAGCATAACAAGCATCTAGAACAAGGATATTTTGAGAAGTTTTCATGTTAAATAAGTTCGAATTTTATTTAGTGACAAAAGTGAATTATGGTTTGGCTTTTTTTTTTTACATAATCGTTACTAATACTTTTAAGGCTGATTCAAGTACTGCCACACTTCAGCACTGCGTCTGTAAACTCCCAGAAGTAAGGCAGGCTTTACTGATGATCGGGTAGACGTTAACACGTTGCTTTCGTAGTTAGTAAAAACTCTGGAAATGTGCGGGGCGGGAGGTATCCTTGGACAGCTCGCTCAGTAAATTTATTACCTTCCCGAAAGTTGCTTTCAAAGATAGAAACATTTTCGGCTCTTCTAATTATTGGTGTTTGCTAACGGCCGTAACTGAACCTGAGTCAATGTACCTATGCAGTATTAGCTATTGCTTAATTGATGAATTTACCATGTACTTTTTTTTACGAGTGTGTACCTAAGAGACTTGCTTCAGATACGTTGCCTATAAGAGATCAGATTATTATTTTAAACCATACGATTGATGTCTGGACGGCCTAAGATGTAGGTTTACTAATCTTCATCTGGGTGGCTTTCTCTCAAAACAGTGACCAAAATAATTGCAAGAATCATACAAAAGACAGATGCGACAAATTCGTGAGATTGCTTTGAACAACGCCACCGTAATCATCATATGTCAATAAATTTTATTTAAAAAAAAAAAAACATCTATTTTGAAAAATGAATAATCGGTGCGTTCGTGCTGCTATGAAAACTTGCAGGTTAACTTTTATTTTTTAGCCATTGCTGAGTAACATCCGTAGGTGAAAGGATTCGGCTTCCGCAGGCCTATCTACGGCGCGCTCCTAGCCAGTAACGTTCCCATCAAATCATCAGCGAAGGCTCAACAACCTTTTTCATTAAGTTTTTAATATCATCGTCATAGTGGGTAGTCAGGTTTGACCAGCATAAATCTCAATGCACCTCCTACCAGTTACTCGAAATTGATCTCGCAGGGCCCGGGCAGTAAACGTCTATTAAACCTATTGCTGTAAAGTTCTTGCTCCGCGCTATGAAGCCAAAGAAAAAAGTGTGTGAATGTGCAAAACCTATTTATTTTATGCTACTCATAACATATTACAACTAGAAGGAGGCAGAAAGCAGATTTTTTATTGCATCTCGTTTTACCTGAGGGCCTAGTCTCTTTGCCTATCTGTCATATTGAGCATTGTAAAAACGTGCATACTTGTAGCCGAAATATATTTAATTTTGGACTCACATTTATAATAACAATAACAGTTTTCGTGGCCAATGCTTCGTACTTGCGGGATCCCAAAGCTTCGACATGAAACGCAAGTTACGTTTCATATGGAACTAGTCTTTGTTGATGGGTAGCATTTTTAGCTATTGTGAAGCACCTGTCAAGGCTTGGGGCTGACGCGAGTTTCATGTTTAACCAGGAAACCTCGACATCAATCGTTTTGCGAAGTCTGTGACGTTGAAGTTGTCCCAGCAATGGCGAAATCTCAGTTTTGCCGTTCGAGTTTCTAGTAAACGTGGCAATGGCCGAAGAAAATCGGTAGACAGATGTCCACAGTATATTGAAATATTCATAGTGGAAGCTTAGCACGAGCATGTAATTGAAGAGCTGTGCTTCGGAAAACACGTTCACCGTCACTTTCCGACCGTACTCTTTGCTTAGCGCAAGCACGATGCTTTCAGTTGGACCGTTAGTTTTCTGATTAATGATAATCGCTGTGGGATCACTGTTCCTCACTGAAAAAACCACGACCTGATCTTCCTTTGCTTCGCCAATGACTGATAGTGGAAATAAGATCTCAATGTGAAAATAATACGTGGTTCGCCAATCAGGCGACGAAATAGGTTTCATCGTAAAATGTAACTTTTTCATTGTTTTATTATGAAATAACATTGAAGCCTGATTCAAGCTCATCGCGCAGTCACCATAGTGGTCTTGATAAAATGGGCGGTTCATATTTACAGGATCTTGATTGACCAGCGTCGAGCTAATTGAGATGTTGAGAGCAACTGCTGTGGCAACCGTTATCGTCACTGCTCCCAGGATTACCATAAAAATAATGTGAACCAGGGGCACCTCTTTGCGGCGACGGGGTAGAAAAAAATCAATATGCCATTCACTGTCATCATCACAACAGTCGTCATCTCTTGATATTGAAGAACATTCAGAAGAGCAATCCATCACGTGATATTTATAGACGTGTTTTTATTCGTCAAAAGCTGGCATAGCTTCGTTGCCATCTTACAGCTACTAGGTAGGACGACTGTCAACGATAATAACAGCGTCCGAAGTACCTCGTATTTCGCTGGCCGTTGAGCAAACACCCCAGTAATAGAGGGGCGAACGCTGAAACGCACCTCAAAACAAAAATCGACGAAAAAAAACTAGAACTACCGACGCGTTCAGAAGGCATATAGAAAGCGCATTGTGACGGTAGGTAGTCTTGTTGTATCTTAGTTTTAATTATTGATAGTTTACATTCTGTTCAGCATGGACTACTACTTGTGCGATTGGCCTGGCCTAACCCCATTGATATCCAAAACTCCAAAGGACGATAACGGTTTCCCACTAATCGTCACCCCATCACGTAATAGAACACATTTATGTAGATTTCGTCACATTTTTTGCTAGGAGCAAGGTAAGCATCAGGCTTAACGTTTGTAACAATTAGTGGTACTCCTTTAGCGGAACTCGTATTTTATATACGTGTACATGATTCCAAATAGGCCCTACAGACAACATCAAACAGCACTTATTTAAAATAGATTTACCAAAATGCGAATTCGAACAGTCATAACAGGATAATCGCTCTATTAACATAAAGTTACTAAAATGCATAATAAAATATTATGCCCTCTTATAAACAACGCATCTACAAAAAGATGCACAATGTCTCAGTTTCTATAGAAACCCTGAATCGTTCATACAGATGACTCCCATATAATTTCTATCCTAATTTTCGACATGTCCGACATGGAGAATGGGTATCTAATACTGCGCTCGGTTTTCTCCTTCAAGGAGTCCACTCAGACAGTTCAGCCTACGAGATCGCGCCAGCGTGTAAGTACCGTGTCTCATACAATAACACAATTGAAGCGCCTCATTGATGGTAAGATCTTCAGAAAATTGAGTGGAGCCTGTGTTACGGCATCCATTGCTGCCTTCGCCAGCACCACTGCGCGATCGAGTCATCTCTTTCTTCTTTGTTCCATCTGTTCCAGCGTCACTCTGAGCGCCTACTTGGTCCGGGTGATACAGCAAGTGAGTGCAGGCATCGGGCGCTGCCGTCAACTAAGACGGTGTCATTTATTTTCTTAGTATAGTATCCCGCGGGGATATGCCGAGTACGTCTTTTTTTTTTTGAATTGGGCCGGATCGTCGCCCGTCGCTCAGACCTAGCACCGCCATAGGCTCATTGGCCGGTTCAGAAAGCAGCTTCTTTGTTCCTCACAGTGTTACGGATCAGCGGACCCGTAAAATATTGGCGTAATCTATGTGTCGCCTTGTTCGTACAGGGAGGAGGAAGAGGAGTCAAAATTGACGACTGGCTTGTAAATGGCGAAACTTGTCCGTTGTTTAAGGTTAGGTGCCGGCTATTTTCATTGCACAATCGTAACAACTTGTATGCACAGTGTTGTCTTCAATAGCTCGAAATAGGGCAGTGAACGAGGTAGCTATATCTTCAAACTGAACACGTAACAATGCACTTGAGGTGATGGCACACAACGGAGTTGATGCTTCGATAAACGTCTTTAGTAAAAGCATAGATTCGCAACGAAGGCGCAAATGTCATGCATTGAAAAGTCGATCGATCGATAGATTATAGTATTTTTTATTTCTAGCAGAAATGGATTTTTACTCTTTATTTCGTCTGTCTTCAGTCTGTCACGTTAGCTAAAACCTTGCTCATATGCCTACAGTAGAGCTGACAGACGTTTGTAACGAACGATCCGGTATTTCACTTGCTCAACGAAGCTGCTTAAGCTGCTGCTTAGTTTGCAAATGTGTACCAATACGAGATAATAATGGAGATCGTCTATAATATGGGACTTGGTTTACCTGCTCTAATATAATACCGATGCTCAATTCGCCTATAGACCGTATACGAAGTTGACGGGTGGTGACTAAAAATGTATATGAATGAGACTGAACTGGTCCTTCAAAAAGAGAGCCGTCCGCTTCCAAGAATTGAAGTGTTGAGCTATTCGTGGCGCAATTTTTTTAGCTTGATGCCTAATTGTCTACGCAATTTGCCAAGCAGTCGGTCCTTTCATATCTGACGGCTATTTGTTTTGTTATTGCATAGGGACTTTTCGATCACTCTAATTCCCTAATCGAAGGTCGTTTGTGATGCGAAAAGCCTATTTCTGAAAATTAGAGAAAATCCGCGTATAATCTTGGAGAAAACATATTTTCGTTAAGCAAGTTTTTTTTTGATGATACACTGAGATTTCCTGTTTTATATATAGTGCTAGAATTAGAAGCCGTTCACAGATTGTGGGCAAATAAAGACCGCTTTGTTATAACTAACAAAAAACTATTATGCAATATGATAACAACGAACGACCAAGGTTTCAAGTTGAAATTTCTTAACTAATTCGGTACTAGTTTTGTTTACCTAGGACTAGCTGAAGTGGCAAATTTTTACACCAAAGCTAGCTGTCTCCACCTCGTCACTTTATGCCATAAACGCACACGCCCATAAGAAGCACGTAATTTTCTTTGTCCAAGTCGTTAGGCGAAGGTACACGTGCTACATTCATTTCAATCAAATCACGGCCAAGTTATAGTGCTTCAAGAGCGCAGACAATCAACGTTATTAACAATGACTCAAAATTAGTTTTATTTAATGTTCTCATATTAAAGTTCATTAGAAAATATGAAACTTTGAGTCGTATCTATTCTCAGAGATACATCGACTTCTTCAGGTATTCATTATTTATCCACAATGTCTCGTCGCGTTATAGGAAACGAGGTGCGATAGGCAATTTATACGAGCGGAATTTTTTTCTGGATATCATTTACCCAAAAAATGACGGCGCTTGATTCGATGAGAGAAACGATACATTTTTATTAATTTAAAAGTTCGGAAAACCGAACTTGCAGCGAATGATATACTATCGGCATGTCCATAATAATTGCTTACCTAATTATATGACTCTACCTAAGCCTCTGCTACCGCTTAAAAATTAGAAGTTTTGATTCTTCCTCGTCTAAGAAGAGGAAAAGCACATCTCTCTTTGGTTCCTATTAAGCCTTTCTCTTTTCTAGACCTAGCCAACAGACAGCCGCTTTTATTGTCTCGTCTTTGAGTTTACCTCATCATATTATGGGTATCTATTACCACATATAGGTACTGCAGTACGTACCTAACAAACAACCTTGCTATATAATAGAATTAACTCTTAGGTATTCCGTGTACGTACGACTCATTCCATTGGGTAAAAGGCTATCAAATGCTACTGGTTGAATTGACCAACAGCAAAAGCGCCAGTTGGGACTAATACGTCGTGATTTCCTTGGCCAAACGATGCTCGTACCGTCAACCACGGGATTGGCGCGCCGCGTCTTCCACAGCCGTCGTAGGTTAACGTCTATGCGGCTCTGGCCTGTGCGTCATTTCTTTTGCGTCCTATTATTTTTAGTTCACTTTATGTTCCCAAGATCAGAGATTTGCGTGCGATGCTTTGCGGTTGACGTTAGATCGAACACTTATATTTAAAGGCGTAATTCTGTGCAGAAATGAAACAAGTACCTACGCGTATAACCGTATCGTGAGAGAGTGTCCCAACTGCAAGAACAAAAGATTGATTACTAAATACGTTAAGCGTCATCCAAATTCCACCCGTGTGCTTCAGTAGATGCAATTTCTGAGAGAATACACGCGCGCTTTTTCGATTCATGCCGCGAGGCGGAAAAGCTCGAATTGTTTAGCGAAGCCTTCGTTCCCTGATATTCATCTACTGAAAATGATCGGCTCAATTGGATGAATTGACCCATGAGCAATCCTTTCACGATGGATAGGGTTTACCCGTTTCAATATTTAACGTGCCGTAGACATGTGTACGCCATGATCCTACCTGATGTATACCGTTCGCCTTTGTACGGTGTCGTACACCTTGTAGCTAGCTAATTGTAGCTATTTAAATGCACGCGCTCTTCCTGCTTTGTTCGACCTCTTCCACCACTTCCACCGCCAGTCCCCATCCGATTAATGATGTGTATACCTTGGACAATCACGCCAGTAATTCTCGTCCAAAATATTTCGTCAAGATGAATATAGCTAGGATTTATAGGCAGTATGAACCTAACGTATCATTGTTACAGGCAGGTACATTGCTCGAAAACTGTTTCAAAATTTCACCTAGGTACAGGTTATTAACTAGAAAATTATTATATTTTATAAGAGAATCGTTAATTGTTGCTATTCAGCTATGAAAAATGCGTTGATTTATTTTATTGTTATTAAGAAAGAGAAATTTCATTATTAGTGGATTTAGGACAACTGATACATTGGTAATATCAATGATATGTGACTTTTCGAAGAAACAAATCGTAATAATAAACCATGTTGGACATAAGTCATCAAATGAGATGCCGCATAGGAACAAATTTGTTTTGTCCTAGCTAAGCAGATTTGTAGTATTCTGGCACCTATGTATGCTAACACAGCGTAGTACTTTTGATGCATAGATGCTTACAAATAACATTTTGGGGTTCTGTCTAGATTGAATCATGGCCATCGGCAATACTCGGCTGCCTATCACGAACTTAGTTTAAATCGCGTCTACGCTCTTGAAATTCTACATTTTGTGTGTGGGATTCTACATTTCCTGTGAGGGCGGTCATCTGCTTTACTTAGGTGTGACGTGCAGTAAGCTTTAGCGTTAATCCGTACACTATAGGGAGAAGATCCCTAAGGCTATAAGGTGGGAGACTCATTCAGAAAGTTTTTCAACTGCTCTGGACCCTCTACGCATAATAGTGTGATTTTATAAGTATGAATTCGTATCCACAACTGGAAGGCCAGGGTGTCCTACCTAGTAGCTAGCTTAACTCGACTTGTCTAGATATAGAGCCTGTTGTGTGTACGGAAACTTAAGGTTTTCGATAGCCGCATCCGTGCCGGCTGTCATATGTGGTTTGTGGACGGTACGTCTTTTTATGCGACTGTCGAAATAAAACTGTCCTAGGAATACCGTGCACCTGGTTAGTCCTTTATTGGCCTACATTTCACTAAGTCGTAACGCACTTCCGGAACAGGAAACATCTCCGTAGAATGTATTTTTCGATATGCTACCGTTAGAAGTACTACTCTTACTGAATCAGGCCAGATTTGAAATAATACCTCCTGCAAAACGTGTTGAAAATCCATGCATATGAGAAGCAGATGGAGGATGTCGCAGCACAGCTTTGTAAGCTGTAGACACAGTACTTGTGCCCTTCCGTACTCTCTCTTCTTGAAAGCCTTTGTCGCTCAGATAACATAACTATAGCGTTCGCAAAGCCTGCAAATATAGATCTCGCAACGTTTTCTTGATGAGCCGCCAGATATCGACGCAGGCACTCTGACTAACCCTTTCCCAGGACCTTTCAGTCGCCTCAAACAGGGATCAGCCAGTCCACGGCAGCGTTACTTTTTCCATGGTGCGCTGCGTTTGACGCAATGAGCTTGCCGTGAGGTTTTCCTGATGTATGAATCATTGCCCATGTTGGACTAGATCTGAGCGAAATTGCCGATTCTCTCTCTCAAGAATATAATACTTCAGCTCTAGACTAAAATGAGCTCCCTTCGCCCTTACCACTACTCTCGTTTGTGAGCTCTCGATTGGAGAAGAAGATGCGTTATTGCCCCCTCTGGCAAAGACAAATGCTCTCGGCTCCAAATATGCTCATCTGTCTTGGCCGACCTCTCAGTGGGTCATAACTTTCTTCCGTTAGTGACGCTGGAGCGGTTATTCTACGACTAAGGGCAAACCGTTTTTGGGTGAGACTAGAGAAGCTTTATTTGTTGAGGAACGCGGCATATATTGCTTTTGCTCCGAGACCTTCTCAAGGTCTGCTACTTGATGGCAAAGTGTCTCAAATATCTGCAGGCTGAGGTAGCGCAAAATTATACAGTAGCGAACATGTCGGGGATTTATTTTTCCTTGCTTACAGATATGCTTAATTTAGGACAAAATACGTAGACAAGTAACCGAAGTCGGAAGATTTTAAAAATGTCTTCGAAAATAATAAACCCTATTAGTAATAGTATATAATAATGTGCATACCGTACCACGGGCCTAGCATAGCACGTCGCGATGTATTAATATGTATTATGTATTACTACACCATCTTAACAGACAGTAAATTGAATAAAGTATAATGCACCTAACTGCTATGATAGAAGTTGCCTTACCTCGACCCAATGAAATAGGTCAACTCAAAACGATATTTAATCAGATTGAACCAGATCTAGAAAGTCGTAGCAAGCAACTACATAAGGTCACATAGAAATGTCTAAAAGATAATCAAGGTTTCAACCTCTCGGTCATGGTTAAAGGCGAAACGCAGTGACCTCCAATCTACTACTAACGCTAAAAACAAGAAAATCGATAAATAGGGGAACTCACGCCATTCGCAAATCATGGCACAAAATTGGAGTCCCGTTTTAATCAAGTTCACTATACGCACTTCAACTTCGATGGTTGCAGTTAACGTCTCGCGTTCGGACTCGTGTATTTCTATAACTTCTCATTTCGATGAACTATGGTATTTATTGTGTTTATAGCTCGATGAATGGTATTTGTAATACTTCAACGGTGATAAGTGCGGCAACTAGTGTATGAGAGTTGTATTTATATACAGTGGCCATTGTTATTAGCGCGCTTTGATGTCTTCACTGACCTCAGCAGGTACTGCGGTACGACTGGCCCGTATTCGAAACAATGACATCTTTAACACGCTCGTGGCTAATCCTCGGTGGAGTCTCAGTAGCGATCCGAATTCTATAAAATCAGACAGTGAGTTCATTAAGCCATCCGTGCCATTTATGCCACAGTATGGCAAGCCCACGAAGGGGCGTTACGGCCGATTTAAAGTGCTCGCTCATCTTGTATCAGCTCTCACTGTCAATCATGATGATAATAAATGGCAAATTTTAGCAGACCTTTTTGCCGACGGCTTAACAGGGATCGACCGAATTGTGCTTGTTGGCACTGCCAATAAATTTCGGCTCGGTTTGTGGATTGCCGTCTTTGCAACACTTGTTATAACAACATTATATTTCATTACGCTCACCGTTATCGAGTACTGGCAGTACAATACAATCGTGTCCGTAACTTTGGTTGGCCGTAATCCAGATATACTTCCGGCAATTACGATCTGCAATCTGAATCCGTTTCGCAAGGATGTGCTCTGCGATCCTGATGGGGCCTTCTACTCAGTACGACAAAGCATATGTGAAGAGTCGAAAAACTCCGAGCAGTTCGCTTACCATATGACTAGATTCAGGACACACTCGGCCACAAACAAGACTCTGGCAGCGTTTATTGAAAAATCGAAATACACTTGGGAAGACATAGTAATCTCGTGTAGCTTTAATCAAGAAGATTGCAAATCCGACTGGGTCCAGGAAGAGACTGTATCATTTTATCGATATGGCCGTTGTTTCTGTATGTTCTGCAACCTAACAGCTGTCAACGAGAACGTTCGTTTTTTTTTATCTAGTGGTCGCTTGCACGGTCTGAATCTAGTCCTTAACTCTAGCATGAATACGTATCTTACGTCAAGAAAGAGCGTTGGCTTTCTCATCATGATTCACGATCGAAACCGACTTGCCGATGCCAACATGGATGGTAACGTCATTAAAACAACCATGCTTATTTAGCGTCTATACCTTTTTAGTATCTTTGTCGTTTAATACTTTCACATAAATGTAACCCACGTTTTCTGTATGTAGAAGCGTATACTTATCGAAGGTATAAATATATATATATTGTCATGTATTCATTATTCTAATATAAATCCGTGAGTATACGTCCACGTATACATAACTGCAAAGCAAACGGCTGAAAAGCGCTCGTTCGTGTCAGCCTAGGGCAGATTCAACCCACATCGCTTCACACTGGTGGTAGCGTTGAAATGGCTAGCGATGCTAGCACATCGGTGGATTGATTCGTCGAGTGCTTGAATGATAGGACGGCATTGTCAGAGTTCGCGTTCAATAAAACTTTGTCGAAGAGGTGGATTGACGAATTTAAGTCAATTCTTTCTTTAAATTCTTTAGACGAAGATCGCGGGTGGTCAACGCGCCAGATGACACTCAAAAAGCCGCACTACCTACAAGGAACGTCCGTGTGTGGTTAGACCCGCGTTAATTGGAACATGGACACTGGAACATTGGATGATACAGCTTCAAGACTGAAGTGTACGACCGTTTTATTTTTGAAAAAGCCAGGCCGCCTGAGTCGTTTGCTGCTGCTTCAGGAGTAAGAAGAAGACGTTTCAGAGATTAGTCCATGCTGAACGAGAACCGCCGAACCTCACCTTCACCTTGCAAAGTAACAGGCTTTAAATGTGTTGGCACTGCGAGGCTCGAAGGTCGCACTCTGTATCGGCCAAGTCGTATGCCCGCCATGTACCACCCTCAGTACTTAACCAGCTTGTTTTCTATGGGTGGCGGTAAAACAGGTGTCGCAGGAAGATATACAGTCAGTGGGTTTACCCTCGACAATACTGAACCGGTCTTGGAAGATCGAAACCAATCCTGTCAAAATCAGCCGAAGCCTTGTCATCAGAGTTGTGCAGACCTAAGAAAAGCTATACGCTGACTAAAGGCACACTAGTTCCCTGATAGGAGAACATGGGCTTGACTACGTGCGTATGTACATGGATGTCATATACGCCGACTTGCGGGAGAGAAGGAAGAATGTGTGTATTTTTCTGATCCGTCGACAAAGGAACTGCGAATCAGCCGGTAAAAGTGGGCAAGCATCTTCCCTGTTGAACAGCACGGACGGCTCGAACTACTAAGTTTACTTTTACAACAGCATGATACCCTTCAGGATGACAGGAGGTCCAGTTGTGTGCTTGTTGCCGCGTATTCGTGCAAGAAACCCCCCAACAACGTTGAGATCTAGTCAACGTGCCATCAGCTAGTCGCCTTTGAGGAAAATGGAACCCCTTCAGCGCCCGTGGAGATTCGCGCATCGTAAAATTAAAAGCACTGGAGGCTTGAGACCTGCCGGCCGTGGGTCAGGGCATTCCGCCAGATAAACGTGACTCAGTCTTAATAAATGCATGCAGAGGGAATTGTTGTAAAGCGCTCGTTCCTGCTAGCCAACGGCGAAACTAAGATCGTTGTCGGGACTTTTATGTTTAGCTCTCGAAGTCACATGTGGGTGGTATGTTTTTTCCCGTCATTGTTCACGATGTTCTCCAGTATTTTCAAATATGATATAAGGTGTCTTGTGTGCTACTCGAAGGTAGGATATCGTCTTATATGTGTTCGTAGTGAACAAAAAACGTTTCGCTTCGTAGAAGGCAATTCCTGTTATCCTAAAAAACGCAAAACATATTTTTTTTTGGATGACTATCTAGTAGGGCCCTGGACTTGGATTCTTTTAGACCTCTCCTTCCAAATACTACCAGTGACAATTTTGTCCAGGAATAGGCCATTGTGGCTGCGTGGCGCTCAATGCCGGATGAAATGTTAAAATGCATCATTGAGCCGTCACTTCCCTTTGCTGAGTTCAGGAAGTTCATGGGGCAACATGTGCGGTTGATTTTCGATTTATCTGTAAGTTTTTCTTCAAAGGTGCTTTTAGATTATTGGTCCAAGTGATTGGCTGGAGTAAAAGCATCGTCTGAATTCTGGTACCTCTTCAAACCTGAGAGACAATTCTAGAATAGTCCTTTCAACGATAGCGCCGCTACCGTACACAAGATTAATAAGCCGAATTGTTTCGGCAGCATTTTGGCCTCGATAAAATACATAAAATAGTACCAAATATGCATTTTTTAATTTCGAATAGAGACCTTCAAGTAGTTATTTCGAGTCAAAATTTCAGTCAAGCTGATTAAGAAAGAAAATTTCTCACCCAACTTACGAGATATATATGTAAGTTGCGTTAGGCCATCAAAAAGAAACGTAAGAATATGCTCAACTTCGATGTTGCCGGAAAATGCGCCAAATGCCAGTGATAACAGGTCACCGTATGTACCATTCTCGACCTGTTTCTATCTTAGCTCAGTTAGGCATGATCCTTTTTTATTGCTGGAATAATTCATGCACGTTTCAATTTGGCACAATTTTGTGGGCAGGCCTAACCGTTCTGATTGTTGCAGTAACCGATGGCTTAGCTGCAATCCCTCCAAACGATTACAGGTTACGAAACGCAGTAAAAAAGCGTGTGAATTGATAAGCACTAAGTGTATGACCTGTTTACAAATGCATTTACACTCAGTGTCAACAGAAGGGCCATAATTTAGGCGTTGCTTTGGCTCTGTTAGCTATAGCGGCTCCAAAAAAGAAGCTCCGGAACTCAAAGTATATAGTGGGTCATTTTAGACAAACTTATGATAGACACGGCAATATAATCGAGAAGTGAACTTCACACGGCACTGCTTACATATTTTTCAGTACATTGGTTCTGGCGAAGAAGTACGTCATCCTTAAGCAGAAAAGCTTTTATAGTAGAAGGTTGGTTTACTGCTTCATTGTATCAAAATCTAATTTCAACTTTTATAGACACTTATTACGGTAACTTATGTATGGATTATGCCCTCCGTGTAATTTCCCTATATGGAGTATAGTAGATGCACATACGTTGCATGCACGTTATTATATACAATCGCTTGAACTCGTAGCTATGTATTTCCAACATCTGCTATATATGTCATGTAAGCCAGTGTGTCACAGATCGGAGTAACTGTACCAGAAAGCGTATCAGACTCAAGCGAATACGTAACCATTTAATTGACCGCTTGACAAAGTCCGCAACTGGGGTAAATGTTTATCGCTGTCAACTAACTAAGGGCTGTACCGCACCCTATTGAACGCTCACATGAGTCGTTGGCCGCCGACTGGCTAGCAGAGATTAGCAGTAGATAGATAAATGCAATCGGTCAATGAGAAAACAATATAGATGAACCATGCGTTTGCGTAGAGACTGAAGATCGTTCGCTTGCTCAGGCTGTTAGTTGCGAGCACCGCCATACATGAATTCGTGTATATTACGAAGCGAGGGCTCATAAAAACCAGCAGAAGTATATTTTTTAGTAAAGCATCATATATTTTGGAATTAAGATAATGTATTAACGATTTGTTTACAAATGTATTAGAGTTAAACGACCGGACGGCCACGATTCTGACTGAAAGAGATTATGAGGAGATGGCAGTCGTTACTGCGAGCCCAACCAACGACGCATAAACAGTACGCAGTTTCTATGTTAGGCACATGATTTGGAGCAATATTGGCCAACCAGTTACATGGTTTTGATTGGCGTTTTCAATACAAGGATGAGAAAGCCTCAATTCACCAACAAGGATGTACGCTATATTGTATGGAAATGGGCTCGTCTCTGAATCTTGTGTTCACAGATAGATCTCAATTGATGCTAACGAGATAGATACACAGTATGGCACTCCATTTACACGATGGATAAGTTTTAGAAAGGGGAACCGAAACACTATGCATGCTATATAGCAATACAATCTTTGTGTTTTGCTTTGCAGGTATATACGCTCCTTTGGCAATGTCAACTTTCATTGGAATCTCCAAGAAGCAGGTGAATCTGTTAGAGGCACCATTCCGGTCAAACTGTCATACCACATGGCCGAAGGGGAAGCCATACAATGCCTATCTTAGTGAACATGACCGCTACTCTGAGGAGAGCTGCCGGAAAGTTTGCATCAGCTACAATATCATGAGACTATGTAACTGTCTCGAGATGTATAAGGGCACAGACATTCAGAAACTACTGGACGCAAACAGGTACAGCATTCGACAGAATTAGGTCCTCGCGAACGGACCAGGCAGGTGCCATCTGAAAGTAGCTTAGAGCTCTGATCAAATCTTGCCAAAGGTCTATCGGCCATTCTTGATCTTGCAAAGAGCGTACAACAATGATGTGATACCATCACTCAGATTTCATCACAGAATTCAAAAGGATGCTAAAAAACAATGTTGGCAGTCATAGATACGTTACTCAATACTCCATCGCCTTATGGAGTGAAGAGTAATGCTTACATGACTTTATGGGAAAACTAATCAACGGCCGCGAAGTCAGTACGTGTGATGTACGACTAGAATTCACTTTATTTTAATAATTATTCGCCAACAACGATAAGATTTTTGTTTTACTAAACGGCACCCAGCTCATCAGTAACATAATCGTGCTTAGAATCAGCCAAAAAAAAGGAGCGATATTATTATATAAAGCTTTCTATGATGTTGTTTAGTTATGCAGTAAAAATGAGGTGTTGATTGCAAAAATAAAATATGGCGTCGTACCCTTCTGTAGTCTGGAGATATGCTGAATTGTATTTTAATACTGTCCATTCGCGGTTCTTGGCGCCTGGATGCACCTTAAACAGCAAAACTTAATTTTACAAAACTTATCGCTAAATCAGATTATTCAGTCAATAATTTTATATTTTGTGGCTTAATGGTTAAGAAGCCAGAGTATGATCTCGCTTGTCTTACCAAATTGTTGTGTTGTTTTTTTCGATTTATCTTTTTCATGAACAACATTTTGGTTATCTACAGAAAGTAGACGAGGTTTTTATTTCGAAACGTAAATAGAGTACCATCGTAGGCCAGCAGACATAGAACGTGCATGCAATATTCATATGGTTCTTACAAATGTATGTTGATTTGTGACAAGAGGCAGCAATCAGGCAAGCGTGTAGCGTGCTCAATCAAAAGAAACGTAAAAAATCAATCATTTGGATTTCGCTTAGAAACAGATTAGAAAAATCTATGCTTCCTTCCTAAAACGGGTGCTTATAAGGTACAACTTCTTTTCTCATAGAGAAAGCATGGATATTAATAACCTACAGAGTAAATGGCCTCGTACAACCAGTTCTTGAATAATGTAGCTTTCGTCGAATACGGTACGTTTCCAGTGTTTGCGTGGACTACAAAGAAGGGACGGCTTGTCGAGACAAATTTGTACAAAATCCTGGAGGAATCACGGATGCGTGCGACTGTCCGAAGCGTTGTGAAGAGGTTACCTACAAACGATCGGTATCAAGGGTTGCTTGGACGCAGACTCTCCGTTCAGGAGGCATCGACCAGGAACAGGCGACTCCCCTCAGTAATATCGTTATTTATTTGCAGAGCGCGATGGTCACTGCGATCACTGAAAAAGAGGTGAATTACTGGAAATCGGCGTTGGTTTGTGCACCTATTAGCTTTATTTTGCCCTTAGCGTCAACATCGATTTTAATGATATTATTGTACTGTTTTTTGTATTTTTTTAGGAAATGAGTGCTATTTCGGCATTGTCAAATGTGGGTGGATTTCTCAACATGTTTACAGGAACTTCGTTTCTTATGATCTACGAGGCTTTTGGTATATTCGTCATGTGGTTTTACAAGGTGTTTTCTGGATATCGACGTAAAGAAAGAAAGCTACCATTTATCGAGTCTTTAAATCTTAAATACTGATCTTGTGCTATCAAAAGTACTCGCTTGACCCTACCTATTAGCAGTCGTCTTGAACAGACAAATTCCACGAACAATACAACTATTCCACAATTTAGGGCACCTGTAATCGTAGGTTAGACAGCCTTTATAGTCGAATATGTGTTTAATGGAAATCGAATCCGACCGTAGTATCTACAGGGTCGTGGGGCTAGCGTTTAAGTTAGCGTTGCATGTTAATAACTCGTCCACGTACCTAGGATTAGCGACTGTATGTAGCGATAATTTTTGTCCAGCCGTAAAATTTCAGTGATGAATTTATTGCTATATTTACTGTTAGTGGCTTTTTTTTTTCTTATTACAGACCTATAAACTGATTCGGGTTCGGTTGATAGCGTACATGGAATAAAGGGTTTGTAACAACATTCCAATGTACTAAGTACTAGATCGATAGAAACAATAGATCACAAAACATATGTACATTCGTAATATATTTCTTTATGTACTTTTATGTATGTTTCACTTGTTAAAAACTGTTACAAGATTGAGGGAACCTAATAAACATAAGTATACATTTATTACACAGTGTTAATCTATGCGTTTTCTATTAGATCAAATTGTTAGTTCAAGTGTAATACTAGGCGGTTGCATTATTTTCTAATGAGTGTTTGTTATTTTCATTCATTGCTATTCATTGTAAAAGCAAAATGCATAACTATTTAACAAGAAATTTACTTTTCATTCTTTCCTTGAGTTTCTCGAACGAGAAAACGATCTGCTTACGGAGCATTCGGCCTCTGCGAAGTTGAGCAACCGGCCGGACGAATATTTCGGATATCGAAAGTTTATATACGAAAATATGTAAATAACTGCGCCTAATAATAGGTCACCTTTTCTGAAGTAATAATAGGCGTAATAATAGGTCACCTTTTCTGAAGTTCGGCACAGATGACGTGTCTGTGAGATTGCTATTGAGAATTTTTTTGTTTTTGAAAAATTCTAAGTAATCGTACAGTATTAATATATTAAAGTATTAGATAAAACAGAGACTCTTCTCATAAAGCAAAAAGCATTCCTAGGCTTTTAAATCCTTTTGCAAGCAGCAGCTGTAATATTGTTTCAAGTAGATTTTTCACCCCATCGTAGAATTTTATCTTGATCATTTTTTAATCTCTAAAGACAGTTCCTGCCGATGAATATCCTTACATTACATACTGAATCTTTCTTTAGTATATCTAAGCATGTATCGGAAGTTCACATTTGAATTGAAAGCTGTTCTCTACAAACAAAGAGTAGTTTACTATGCCTTGACAGGTATTCGCACAGCTATGTTGGGGGAAATACTAAAAAAACAAAAAAAAAAAAGCTCTCGAAGAGAATTTATGTGATTACTCGATAGCGTATTCTAAGATCAAAAGTAGGCAGCATAGGAAGTAACAATTATGACAAACCAAAACCACTATGACTCGTTATGCAATACATATATATATATATAGTTGGCGGAACTTTAACGACAACCTCTTTTGAAGTGTCTCGCAGCAACTATTTATTGTTTATTTATTTATTACCTCTAATTTGAACGTAGTGCAGTTGTCTAATATTATCAATTTAATCCTAACCTATATAGTTGGTTTAGCCTATTTAGTTTTATACTAGTCCAGCCAGCTGTAGCTATTCAAGTAGAAATTTTTCTTTTTCAGTGGGATCGAAATAGGGCTGGACAGATGCATTAGACATGAAGTTTCCTCTTATGGCCCCTTGACTACTGTTTACAGAATGAATAAAAAACGAAGATGAAAAACAAAATAACGGCTCGCCCTATACGTAGTTGAGCAATGCGGCCGATTTTCGAAACCGTGAGAGGAGATCACTGCAAGAACACACCCATCGCTCATTAGACTTGTAAACGGTAGGAGTAAAACTTATAGTGTGACATATATTAAGGACATAACTTTTTAAAATGTATTACTTGTT
>NW_019214962.1:0-37735 GCF_002532875.2 Varroa jacobsoni | reverse complement strand
CCCCCCCAAAAAAATACGTCCTTCAAATAATCCGAAATAAATCCTTCGTTGCGGTTACTTATTTTGGTTTTTTTAACATGCTGATATTTTCGCTTTATTATTAGGGAGACTTTTATCATTTTGGATCTCACGATGCATGCGGTAGATATATTGTTAAACTAAAAATAGTGAAAAATCAAAAGAAACTTATTAAGAACCAATGGACAGACCATAAGATTCGGACTGGGTACATTCCAAACGTCATGCACCTTTTATCGTACAGAACGTCATTGATATGTGCACGTGTAATCGTAAATTATCTCAGTATTCGTATGTACGATCACAATTATGAAAATAACAAGAGTGGAATGAAATTGACAGACAGTGCTTCTAATGCCCTGCTGCCAAACGAGATACGTCTTTATGCAGGTTTCTCTGTTCAAAGAGTCCCAGTCAACTTTGAAATCAAATTAAGGATACGAAAGTTATTCGATCAGCTCTCGTGTATTCATGCTTGACAAAGAAGTCCGGGAGTTGGCTCTGAATAGATGACCCTCAATTGACGACCCAGAATTAATAAATAATGGCTGTCCTCATTACATCTTCTGACTTGCTTTAGTTTTCCTTATATAGATTCGTAAAGATAAAAGGCATGCGATAGCTTCATCTGCGTACATAAGCCTTACCATAATAACATCCCGGTTATTTTGTCCCTCAGCGTACTAAATGTCGAGGCAGTAGCTGGTGGCGATCCAATCTTTTCGGGAAGGTATTTGGTTCATTACGGGAGAGGGAGAAACGGATGAGAGAAATAGATCGAATCGTAGTCGACTATCCCTACGTAAATCACAATATACGATTCATCCAGATACACAACTACTTTTTCCAACCGGAGCCCAAAGCAATCGGTAATACTCGAGCTCTAAGTTGATCGCCACTGTAGCGGCGTCAGTATATGCAAAAAAAAAAAGCAGATTAAATATCAAATAACAAATAAACACCTTTTTGTTCAGCTTCACAAGCGGTTTCATTCATTATTTTCAATTCGTCTTTGTCATTCCATTAGTTGTCATGCTGTTTGTTGAATATTTGGTATCGTCCTCTGTATTTGTTGCGCATCGTGCAGTGCACGTATTCAATTAACACCATTTTTTTTTGTTCCTTTATTATGTTTTTCTCGTTGATTACCTTGTTTTCTATCAGCAACAATCGACAAAGCTTCGTTCATGTTTCATCTCAGTTAATGATTTTTCGCTTAAAATTTGCGTGATCATGTCATTCCTAGTAGCTGACCCGCGCTTCACTGAAATATCATCATCACCCCAATCACACACCCGATTATGCAAGCATTCCCACAAGCATTCAAACATACAGCCACAAACGCATACATACACACACGAGCAAACAGCCAGTGACACAGGCTAACATTTTAGGCAGCAATTTTTTGTTCGGGCGCTCGCTTATCGCTCTTATTGAACTGTTCATTTTTACAAAAGTAATCTAGCTTTCCTTTGTCTTGCAGTTTTGTCCACATTCGGTTATCGCAAGACACGCAGACATGTCTACTCTACACATATACACTATCATCATTATCATTATATGTTATCACGTTCTCGTACTCTCAAGGCCCTCGACCAAGAATTATCGGGTTATTTCTGTCACAGTCGATGGTAAATCATTGACTTGGCTGCAATGCATACTACATCATAGAGTAGCCTGCCGCGCACAAAGCACCACTATCCCGTTAGCAGGTAATTAACTTTGAATTTTCATTTTTTTACCTTGGTTTTCTCTTTTGCAGTAGTGGATGCAATAGGTGACCATAACTGCCGCGCTCACTCGCGATTAGCTTCGGTACTGTTCATTCTACACTTGTTCTCTGCTAGGTGTATTTATTCATTGTAATCATTACACTGTATGAATGCGCGCGCAGTAATATGCCTTCAAAAGTCATTTTGCACAGAAACAGGGGTACAAACAGAGAAACGAGGAATGGAGTGGGTGGCTAGGCTGAATGTGCTACAATCGCATCTACTACTTACTATTTACGTGTCTCATATACAATACATAAGATATATACACACCGCAGTTATTAGCTTTTATCGTTATGCCACTGCTGGCGAGGCCAACAGTTCTATTATAATTACTTGTTAATCCTGTTGTAAGCTGACATTGTCAATTAAGCCATCCTTCACACCACTGTGTGAGGAGAGTTGAGTCGATCACTCGATCAAATTGTCATACGTATTTATAATAAAATTAAATAAAAATTATCCGCTTGCTTATTTTCCTGATTTTCACTAAAGTAGTCAACCATTACACAAATCGGCATTTTTTAATTCCGTACATATCCGTGGTGCTGCTGCTATACTTTCGTTTAGATCGTCGGGCGTGGCTTGCAGGACACTTATTTTGCGCGTGCATTTTTGTAATACTTATTGACTTCTTCTAATTTACTCTGTTTATCTGATTCAGTATAATATATATATATATATATATATATATATATATAGAGAGAGAGAGAGAGAGAGAGAGAGAGAGAGAAAACTGTTTCTTTTCAGAGAGAGAATTTAAGAAGAAAAGTCCACTTACTACCGTTTAAAGCTAACTTTGATTCATCTCTTATCACCACCATGAAAAACTGCATATTTAACTGTTTCCGACTGCTTACGTTGAATTCTCCCAACATCTGTCGAACCTATTCTAGAGTTCACCTCAAGCACAGGTAACTTTATTCCATGTAGACTTCGCTGATTGATTCCACGTCGCACCGATTATCGGCAGATGAAGACGACATTGCTTACAACGGCAGTGCAGGCGTAAAATTCACGTTACTGTATGTCCAGATGACTGGCTGCCCGCCAACGAGAACTGCACGATCTTCGTTTTGCCACAAAATCTGCCCTTGAATCCAATCGTGTATGAGACTTTTCAAGATCCGTTCCCTTGATCGTGATCATTAATATGTTCTTTCAATCTGTGGAGCACCTACGAATATTGGTGGAAGCCCTCCGCGTTTACTTCCTTATGTCCCACACTTGGTGGTGTTTCCCCGTATTCGATTAACTCAATACCACCATACAGTTTCCTTGGCAAAAAAGTGCTGGCTGCGAAATGAGGATCGACGAAACGGGAAATCGTTCCCTGACGGGAACGTGCAGATGGTAGGGCTACCGCGCCTTTGATGGCTCTTAGAAGCGGCACAAGTCTGCACAAAAACTAAGTACATCCACGAATTGTATAGCACACACCTGGAAGATCTGCTACGCCTGATGACCATGATGATGTATGAGCTATAACAATCACGTCCATCATCCAAGCATCAGTTACATTCATCACCTTTCTTTGTGCTTGTGTGTAAGTAGTCAGTGATGAAAGAACTGCACTCCACATTTTCCAATTCATTAAGCCGAGTGCAAACGGTCCAAACACTGGCAAACGTTGATACAAACAAACGGTGTGGCTTCTCCGACGTTTTTATTGGGTCTATTTGTCTTCGTTTCTTCTTGTTGTAGTCGATTTTTTTGGTTTTTGTGCTTTAAAGAAATATTATTCGAGTCCGAGATGGTCCGTTGCTGTTCGCTAGTCCCTCAATGAATTCGGATGAACTCCTCCAACGATTTCGGAATAAGGCCTTCGTAGGTTCGGTGGTTGGACTTCACCTTGCTTGCTGCCAGGCACTTGAGCGTGATAAGTTCAGCAACTTTAATTCGACATTCCTGATTGCCCCCGAGCATTCTGTATGGCTGGTTGCCTTGCTTATTTGTTCGGTCAATATGTGCGCCCGCGTCTAACAGCATCCGGACAATCTCTTCACGATAGTTGACTCTAAGCGATGCCGTATGCAGCGGTGTAGATCCATCCTCGTTCACGGCCTCAACATTAGCGCCGACTTGCAATAGCATGCGTGTTGTAACTGGGTCTGGGAAGATATGCTGTTGCTGCTGACGATGGTCCTCGAAGTACGGTTGCTGCAGGCTGTCGACCTTTCCAACGGCCATGTGCAGCAGAGAATTGCCGTTTGTCATTCTCGGATTAAGTACGACGAGTTTTCGTGCCAAGCGTAGCAGGTTGCTTTTTTGTGAAGACATCTTTGCCAATACCTCAGCTAAATGTAGAAGATGAATAAGAACCTTGAGCACTCGATCCCAATTTTCTTGCTGCTTACGGAAAACGGGTCGCTGTTGTAACTGCTCTATAGCGGACGGAAAACATTGCAGCAATTTCTCAAGTAAGAAGTCTACGTCGCGAAACTTCACAGGCTCGTCGAATACGCCCGAGGCATGCTTATCATGAGCGTCGAATAGTATTTTTGTTAACGATTGGAGAGCAACACAGGTCTCATTATGTAGCACAGTATCCTTACTCAGCCGAATCTCTACGGCGTATTTCCAGAGATCAATGCACCGCTGATGCTGCATGCTGTCAGCATAAGCGGCTCCCCGATACATTAGCCGAAAAATAGAGTCCTTATGACTCGGACCCAGCACCCGCTCGTTGACCAGCAGACTCTGCAGACGCATTTCATCCATGTCGTTAGCTAAAGCGTTTACGTCATCGAACGTTCTGAAAGGCACTCGATTAAGAAATACTTCTTTAGGTGGGTCTGTGATGATCTTCTTGATGTTATGCGCCTCCCGATAGGCAACAGCACGACGCCAGTAACCGAGTGCCATCGTCTTGTCATGATTCTCATCGAGGTAAGTTGCTCCAAGCAGCTCTAGGGCGTCAGCCACCCGATGTGGTGGGTAATCAATCGTGTCAATAAGGTACTCAGCAATGTTGGCACTTCCCTTCAGACACGCAGTTTGCAAGACATCGTCACCATGTTTGCTACACGCTGTGTGATCAGCTCCATAACTCAGCAAAAGCTTAGTCGTTTCGACTCGATCCTCTTGAACAGCATAGTGCAGTGCGGTCTTAAACTGGGAATCTCGTGCGTTGATATCAGCTCCCTTATCAATCAAAAACTGACACAGCTCGATTGATTGCACAGAGTTGATAAGGCAGGTTCCGCCATTCTGATTTGGCCGATTCACGTCGGCGCCCTGGCCGACGAGGAACTGTACGACGTCAATGTTACTCATATAGCAAGCTGAACGAACAGCCGTGGAGCCTGTGTCCGACACTGTATTAACGTCCGCTCCGTGCTCGACTAATATACGACAAACCTCAATCTTGCCCACAACGGCAGCGCACCATAAAGGCGTCACATAGTGCATTGTGCGATCGAACGGTACTTCGTAGATGCCGCGCTGTTCCGAATTTGCTCCGCACATCTCCAATAGGTAGCGCACGATCTCAACAACACCCTTCTTAGCGGCCGTGAATAGAGGTGTACAGCCATCACGTACTCGATTCACAAGCTGGCTGCGTTCCTGCAGGGAAAATCGCTCAAGTTTGTGACGCAGCGCTGGGCTTAGCCGACTGCTCGGAGTAGCTTGTCGCACCTCCAGTATGACCTCTTTAAAGATGTGGTCCCGCTGTTGACTGCGATCATTTTTGCCTGTCAGCCACATAGTGGTCCCTTTTATGAACGGATATCCCTAGATTCCTCAATCGATGTGCGTGAAGACGTGTACTAGAAGTCAATTCTTGGTGCACGCGAGTCACGGTGGCCCGTCGAAACCAGCAACAACGGGCCCAACAAATCGCTTACTGAAAAATTAATATTTCAGTTTACTATCAGCCTATTGAAACACCACACTGACTAGAGCCAGCTACACTCGCACCACTGTACCACTGAGGGAGGTAGCTATTCTGGATTAGCTGACGAATCCTCTGAGCAGGTTAACCTGATCCAATCGTGATCGTATGAGTGGGTAGCCTCTCTCAACAGAGATTACAGTAGAACTGATAGTAAACGAATTTTCGTCAACTCACACCTCTGTCGCGACGCTTGTGTTCCCCACCTCCAGCTGATCACTAACTGCTGCAGTTCACTGATGGCTCCCTGAATAAACGCTGTTGACTAGATGCCCGTCAAGCAAAGGAGCTTACTTCCGGCAGGATATGACGTCGCGAATCCTTTGAATTCGCCCGCGAATCCTGAATACATAAATTTCACATAGATGCTAGATGTGATTATAAATTATTTGCCCTTATATCAATTGTACTGATTATTGACTCAATTACTAAATGAGTGCTTTTGAGTTTGAAATCGTATACACCTCCACAAATTTCCAGAGAAGTTGCGGGCGCCAAGTTTTGAACAAGACTATCGAAATCATATTTACTTCCCATTTTAGACCTTTTTCTTTCTGAAAAAACTACGCAATCTGTCGAACTCTGAAGATAATATCCGCTAAAGATAAATACTTACTAACATTTTGTAATTTTTAATCAAAATATTCTGGACGTGACTTGTGCCCGGTAAATGACAACTGAGTGTTAAACGGAGACACCGATGTTTTGGTGGTTTTCGGGTCCGGAGACAAATTTGGTGAAATTTTCAATTTCGGTGTAAGTTTTGTGCGTTTTGTGAGTATAAAAGAATCAACTGGAACCATGACGAAGTGACGACATACACCTTAAGGCAAGGGTAAGAGTGATTTGGTGTAGAGAGCTGTTTGGAGGTTTCCGACGCCTTTGTTGACATCGTGAATTTAGCAAAATTTTAATAAAAACTCAAGCGTTTTTGAGTAGATTTCATCATCAAAAGGATCTCGGTGCATCTACAAAGATTCCACAAAAAGCCGTTCTCAGTATGATTATTCCAAAGTGATGTTTCGAGGTTTCATATTTGATGGGACGTGCTTTCCTTATGGTAACGCTAGACGCTAAGAAGTACCTGGTCATTTATCGGTGTCGAGTTTATAATACTTCGTTTTATTAGAGTCCACGTATTCGGACTACATTTTTTGATCATTAACTTTAGTAGAAGTGAATTTCTTTTCATATGTAATCTGGTACACACCTGCGTAATCCACACTAAGAAACACACAGTCCGCCGATCTTGTCCACTGTAGGCAGCTATTCGGAACGCAGCAGCGTTAAATCACGCTCGATTTCGATAAACGCCCTTTGAAAGCTACTCTAACGAGAATTGCATGTTGGATAGATTCATTTAGATGTTTCTTCTAATAGGTGATATTGACGTAAAGATTTAACTAAAGTTCGATCACTGCCATGATTCCATATAGCTGTGTTCGGGATCTACCTAGCTAAGCTATATTCCTAATGGTAATTAAGATTTTCGGTGTTCGTTGCGGATGATCGTTGCGTAATTGTCTTTTTTTCGTACTAAAAATAATTGATATAATAATAACTGGTTTGTGAACGGGCGACTCGCAGTTTCACAGTACTTTGTATGCGCGTTAGCAAAAGGAACATTGAGACGGTATATAACCTATATGTAATACTTTCATGTGGTTCAACCTGTTAATCGATCGAACCAGAAACATAAATTGCAGGGCAGTTTTTGACCATTCATGATGTCGATTCTACGAGAAAGCTTCACAAAAGGTTTTCCAATGATGAAACGCGTGTAAGGAATATATGGATAATATATAAATATCCCCGTATTCATAGAACCGAGTACGTTGTTTCTTCGTTCAAACAACCTAAACAATTGAGAGAAAACTCTTGTCCACGCTTCGTCACAGAACGCTTTGTAAGTTTGAAGAACATTATGAAGTTAATGATTACTCACAGGTGAATAAAATCTCGTCTGACATAGCTAACGATATTTCATTGCAATGCCTGAGTTTTTAACTCTATTGTAATTTCGCTTTTAAGCCTGCATTCCTGAAAAAAAAACAGATAACACCGAATTTGGCTTATTTATGCTGAATGAACCAATAAATCTAAGAAGCGTGTTTAGCGTCTGCTATTGAAATAATCATGTGGGCAGTTTTGAACGTTATTGGTTAATACCAAACGCATTAGCATACAATCGGTTGCATGTCAGATGTTATTGGGGTACGACCCACTAAGGTTTATGGACCTACGTTTGATCTTGGTCTCCTTTAATTAAACATATACAACAAGAATGTATGTTTTATGCATTGTATTCAATGATATCATTGGGTCAGTGAGATCAATAGATTACCATTTAAAAGACCGTAGTATTTTTAATGCGAAAGGACAATGTGTTTCCGGTTACAATAAGTCTATCATTGAGCAGAACTATATGGAAAGCGCAAGTACTCACAAATGCAGCGTTCTTTACGCCTTCAGTTGGGACATTCATTCAAACTGGGATTTGTTTCAGCTTTTTACAAGATTACCAGTCTTCTGTGTGTGTGTGTGTGACTAATGTGCTTCACCTATTTAAGAAATAGTTCTAGATATTAGTAATGCATGATTGGCATATATATATATATATATACTACTTAATTTTACGTGCAGGGTTTTGAGTCTTTTGAACGACCACGTCAATGTATTTTGAAGCATTGAAAATCTAAATTGCTCTAGATGTGCTAAGAGTCACATTCGTTCACTTCCACTCTACTTTGTCGGTTCCTGGTTGATTGATATATCGTGCAATATACCGTGCTCCGATACAGAATCTAAACACCGTTATTTTAGCCAAATCAATAGGTTGCAATGATATTATATATAAAGGATAAAGCATTCGCCATCGTGAAGTCCGATTTTTTTTTATTTGAGAACAATATTATTAATTTAAATAGGCGTCATTTTAATCGACGACCTCTTGCTATTTTTCTGCTAAAATTAAAGCTGAATTTCTTGCGAAAATTGCGTTCTTCCATTGAAGTTAAATTAACAAACATTAGGGAAGTTCTGCAGGGATCGGAAAAGGTTCGGGCTATACGCCGGATGCATTAAAATTTTTCATCGAAGTTCTGTTAATTGTCAGAGAGTTAAGGATGTATGTGCGCTGACATTGTCATGGTGGAAGAGGACGGCTTTTCTGTCCACTGGTTTTGGTTAATTTTTTTCAATAGCTTATTATAATGTTGTTGGTTGTTGAAAGTAAAAGTCGGAATTAGTTGTTTTGCCAGACAGCAGCAACTTATAATACGCGACTTCTTTCTACTTACACTAAACAGAACATCATCACCTTCTTTGGCGTCGGTCTGGAATTCGCTACAGATTGAAGAGCACATTTTTTTGGCGTAGTATTGTCGTATATGATTTACTTCTTATTACCTGTGACCAACCTCTTTAGAAACTATGGTTCGTTGCGTTTTGATGAAGTTTCGCAGATAGAAATCTAATTAAATACTTTCGTCTCAATTCGTATGGCACTCGAGTATCGATCTTTTTATAGCCGTCTCTCTCGAATTGTTTAAAACTGTGTAGTGGTGCATGTTTAGTTTTTTTTGGCGATGTTATGGTTGCTTACGTGTTGGTCTTGTTGAACTGTAGCAATGATTTCAGTAACTTTACTTTTAATTAGTTTAGCGTATCCTTTGTATCGAAATTTCCATAATGAAAGCGACAAAACCATTTTTGACCCGTTTCTTTCGATAACATGTCTTGACCATAAACACTACATATTTTTAGGCGGTATTTGTATATATATATATATTATGAGTTTATATAAGTAAGCGAATTTTTACGGAAATTTCACCGTCCTCAAGGTGCTCTATTCTGAGTCTGCGTAAAGATATTGCAATTTTAGCACATCTACGACCATCAAATCTCAGCTTTCAAATGACATTAACGCTCACCTAACGGGATATCTAGGTACGTGCCTGAGGTACCTGAGGTATCTGACATCTAGCTAGAAAAGCAGTCAAATTTTTTTCAAACCTTGTGCACGTGGACTGTTAAAAAATTTCAAAGGGCTACGAGCGGTTCAGTTTTACTTTGTCAAAATGGCTGAAAGCCTTCACTAGGTTTTTGTGTAGTTCTATTTATTTATTCAGAGTTTAGTGGCATCGTTAGTCGTTGTGGGCCAGCAGTGAATAAAACATGCATTTTAATACTTGAAGCTATTCCTGTGATTATACCAAGAAGTCGTAGAATCCTATGGAAACAAAATGCCATATAACTTGCCAAAACAAGTTGTTTTTAAAACACCCCGTGTATTATAGGAATATTTAGTCTAAATTAAAGCACGTGCGTATCGAAGTAAAGAGGTAACGTTCCCTCAAGCATCACCATATAGTTGAAAACGAAAATTTAACCATGGAGGCCTGCTTCGTGGAACAGTAATTTTTTCGGTTTTTCGGGGCACGAAAGATTTGATAAAATGTGCGTTTCATTATATTTTCAATAAGAATGAAGCAGAATTTTGCTATATGCGACTAATACCTGTGCGCAAGCTCTATTTCGATACTTAAAAAGTCCGGATTATGCCAAAACGGCTATCTGCTTTTAAAGTTAGATATCGAAAGTTATTTTTTCGTAATATCGTTAAGAAGAAGGTTGCAGATTTTATTAATGTAGTTTCATAGTCCCACGCCTTTTTCTGTGCACCAGCAATAGTCTCATTAAACGATTGGAAACGTTCCGAAGTGTTTTTTCAAAACACATTTAGATAATTCTCGTCTGCCCTCGTATTCTAGTTATTCAGTTTCCTGATTTACTAAACATAATAAAATGTTCATTCAATAGTAACAATAGTGACGGTCAGCGTGGCGTAATAACAACGCCATAGAACCAAATTCTACTGGTATAGTATCAAATCAATTTTGCCTTGTAATTACAGATATAAAATTATAATAACATTTTCATACTGACGGTAACCCAACTGTTTAACAACGGTCATAACTTACAGGTAATATTTATTATAAATAATAATAGCACGGTTATAACTTTGTTCCAGATGAGTGAATTAATGTAAGTACGGCGTCAGATGGATCTCCATCGTACCAGCAATTATATGATCGGAACAATGTGTGGGTGAGTAACATTCGTGTCGTCATCGTCAGCTTACTGCAACTATTCTTCCCTAGATAACAAAAGATTCTATGAATCTTATAGTCAACATACAGTGCGATTACATGTTATGAACGAAAACTAGATTTGTTTCGAACAATGATCAATGAGACAGGTTTCTCTTCGTAACGTGTTTTTGAGTTTCTTACATCATGGCTGCTGTTTTTATCAACTTGGTGTTCAAATATCCGATGTACTCACTAATTTTCATCGATTAATATTAGTGGTTTTCGTAAATACGCCATTAATTAAATTCTACGCCTCAGAAACTTTTCGTTTTTGTTATGAATATAAAGGCAATACAGAAGGTTTGCAAGCGCGCGATTACATCCCATTGCTATAAGCTTTTGCTAGTGCCGTTCCGTATGAGAGTAATTGTTTTGTTGTACACGTTATGTACAATGTACTGACAAGCACATGCCTCGGTCACAAACTTAAGTACATTTCTGAAAATTCAATTAGTTTTTTTTATCTGTCTCTCTAATTTACAATTGCAGAGGCGAATCACCATACAAGAGTGAACAGCAGCAACAGCTGATTGAGCAGGGTCTCATTCCAAACCCGCTGTATCATTCACAGCACCCTGCGCCTCAGCATCCTTCTCTGGGTAGCGACAGGCACCACCTGCAACAGCCTACATCTCAACAACAGCTGCAGCATCAACAGCAAACGCAAGTCTGCGGCTTACCTATGGCGCGACCGCTGGCTGCGGTCAGCCCGGGCTGTGGGGTTGCGACGTATACGTCGCTAACTAACGGTACTGGCTGCAATATCGGCATTACTGGAAGTGGTAATGCTGCTAGTGTAAACCTTACAGTTGACAGTGCATTACATCCTGCTAATGGCCATTCGAATGGCGCAAATATTAGCCTGCAGAGTCTTGCTGTCGTCATGGACAGTTCACCAATGAACGCTGCTCTCCGCCTAATCGGTGATCCTGCAGTGGTAACGCAGCCAATGGTGCTAGCAAATACTGCGAGGGATACGCAACGTGCTTCTAGAGGGCAAGAGATAAAACCGCAAACAGATTCGACTCAGGCCTATACCTCATACAACAAAAAGGACAAACCTTTAGGGCTGACAGCTAGCAAGAATGACATTTCTCCAGTAACAGCACAAAGCATCAACGGTTCGGCAGGAACGTTAACGACGACAACGCCGGTCACTGAGACGATGGCAGTTAGTACATCCGAGCAGCAATCGCAACAACACACCGTAGGTATGCCGCCAACGGCGAGACAAACGAATGGTGGCCGGCTGTCGCAAGATGGAGCACCTACGGGCTGTGTCGGTGGACTAGGGGCTCGTGGAAACAATGGGAGCCTTTCAAATGGAATTTTATTGCCACCTCCAACTTCACCTGCACCCCGACCCTCGGTAAAGAGATGTGCTAGTGAAGACTGGGATGAAGCAAACAAGGAGGATCTCAAGCGGGCTTTAGGAAATGATGGTAGAACATCTGAATCGGCCGTTTCTACTGGTAATCAAACTACTGAGGCTATGTGTCCCATTCGAGAACCGTCGGAGTCGCTTTTAGGACCGACGCCTCCACAACCGAAGAAACGGGGCCGTCGAAAGAAAAGCGAAATACTCGCTGCCGAAATGGCCCGAAGGGCAGAGTTGGGCCTGATGATTGGAGGGAACCGCGAACTGAGGGACGCCCGAATGAATGATGTTTTCGGTGGAGTCATCGATGGGGATGTGCGTCGAGCAGGGCGGGAGAAGAAGCCCTATGATCCGTGGGCGAATCGCAAGGCTTCTGGCCGGCCCTTTGTTCAAGACGGTCCATGTTTTGCGCTACTCGACGTAACCTCAAAGAAGTTCCCAAAATGTAGCTCCTGCAGAATTAATGACGAAGTGAGCGAGTGTCGCTTTAGTGAATTTCGTAAGCTGCGGTTTGTTGGCGACCTTGTTCAAGTAGACGGATTTACAGATTCCGACGATGCACAGGATTCCGATCGTCGAATTTGGATGACAGCAGACCTCAGGCCCAATGTTCCTGATGCACCTTCGATAGGTCCGCCAGATTCAGCCGTTCCTCCAGAAACAGAAGAGGCACACCACCCGACGCCTGTACAAGGCGCAGCTGTAAACCGTCTTGATGAGAAGACAGCCATTATGGTACTTACCAATGTCGGGGATATCATGTGCGATCTCGTCCGCGAAGAGGCCAAAGTGAAAAACGTAAGCACAAACGGAAAATTTTGTAGCCGCGTTCAGTATTTCTATGCAGCCATTTCATGGTTCATGTAAAACCTAAGAGTTTTGATTTAAAATAATTCTTGCATTTATTGGATTTATGTGGCGCTTTGCCTATCGTATTTATTGATTTCTAGGACTATCTTGATTGGATGCCACCCGAAACCACAAACGCAGGCAGCACTGCCAAAGTGAAGTGGCGACGAGTTTACGGCGTGCGAGAGATGTGTGATGTCTGCTCGACAACAATTTTCAACCTTCACTGGACATGCGGCCAATGCGGTTTCGTTGCTTGCATTGATTGCTTCCGTGCGCGAGCCAAGCGCGATGAAGCTATTGACCGAGAACGTGTCGACGGTGTGGCACCGGAGAGCAGCAATGGTCCCGCCACGCAGGGACACTTGCAGCTGGGAACCAACGGACGTGAACATTGGACTACTCGAAGAAGTAGAGAACAACATCAAATTTACTCAGACAAGGTACACATAGTAATAATAATAATAATAAATAATAAATTAATATTATTATTATAAAATTTCCATTCACCTCTGTCATGACTAATTCCAGGATGCATTTCGGTGGCTGTACTGTGGTAACCCAAAAATTCAACGATCGCATTCACCTCGGAAGTTGTTAATGACACAGATTGTGCCCGGAGATATCCTAGAGCGAGTTAATCGACAGCAACATGAAGTGCGGCGTCGGCGAGGTATTCCCATGCAGTGTGGGTGTGACGGCGATGGAAAACATCCATCAGAAGAACAAACTAATGGCGCTGTACCTCATGCTTCGGAACAAACAGAAGGCAACGACTCTGCCAGATCGCCGCTTACGAAGTCCGGTCTTCGGTTAGCAGCTAGGACTAGACTCAAGGTTCGTACCGTCTGACGGTAAAGATATCTGCAGACCTTAAATGATTTATAACTACCAGCATATTACACGGAGCTTCACCCGACAGTGAATTGACGATTCAATTATTATTTGTTTTTCATCACATGCTTTTTTTAGAAGCTGATGGCCCCTGCCGGCAATGGGTTGTCTTTTAAGCGATTGCTTTCATTGGAGATCGAACGGGCAACTGGTCGAAAATCGAGTGATAATTCATCCAGTGTACGTGCAATGGCTATTCAGACACCCCGTGGTACATTGGCAGTACCTATAACTTCAGCAGCCAGCGCCACATCTTCTACTAAGGGTACTAGCCGGCCTACGTCAGGAGGAGACCTTGCTGATCTTCGAGTACTAGCGGATATTGCCACACAACGGTCTTCTTTGGGGCCCGGTATTAAGGTAAGGTATAATATCATAGATAGAAATATAAGACACACTTGTAAGTATTGTTAATCGGGTATTTCCTTTAGTGTTTTTACATTTTTTAGAAGTTTCAATTTTTTTTAGCTATGGGTTGCACATGTTCTAACTTACCCTGTTCGTTTCGGTACCATGTCACCAGGTCGAGGCCTCGGAAGCATCTGATAACGTTTCAAAAGATCCAACAGCCTCTACAGAAAATGGTTTTTCACGCATCCATGGAATCGCAAGTGCAGTCCTTGAAGCTCGACTGAACCCAGACCAGCGCCGGCCTTTATATCGTTTGCCCGTTTCAGCAAATCGGCTTGAGTCGCTGGCCCCTCGTGTTGGCCAAAAGTCAGAAGGACGACGCATGTACACTGCACCTCACGAGTGGCTTTGTAACGGGAAACTGTTGCTATTGCTTGAAGCGACCCATCCACAAAACCTTGAGCTATTTCAAGAACAGTGGAATCGGGGACAACCTGTTGTCGTTGCTCACGTATCCGAAGTATTAGATATGAACCTCTGGCGACCGGATGCGTTCCTACGGGATTTTGGCGAACAGAAATCGACCTTGGTCGACTGTAAAACGGGCGCAGACCTTGGCAAGCCAATACCAATGAAACGCTTCTGGGAGGGTTTTGAGTGTTTCGCAAAACGCATGTGTGATAAGAACGGGGATCATATGTTACTAAAGCTTAAGGACTGGCCACCAGATGAAAATTTCAGCGAAGTGCTGCCCACACGATATCGGGACCTTATGGGAGCCCTTCCGTTACCGATGTATACGTTACGGGAAGGAAGCCTTAACCTGGCTAATCGATTGCCGGATTGCTTTGTACCACCTGACCTTGGACCCAAGATGTATAACGCTTACGGATCCGCTCTCTTTCCAACAAAAGGTACACATTTACACTTTCGTTTGTAGCAACTTAATTTTTTAAATAGAATTATTAACATTTCAGCAGCAAAATTTAGAGAAAGAATGGGGAAAACTTTTGTTGCGGACTTTTTTCTTTTTCGGGAATTAGAATATATAGTACATCATTTATGTACTCCTAGGTTAGAGTTAGAAGTAGCTCCTAGTGTTAAATAGAGCTGTATTTTGTTACCAGGTTGTGAGATAAAACACCTTTTTGTTCTTTCTACCTTTGTCTGTGCATTAAAGGGACGACGAATTTGCATTTGGACATGAGTGACGCAGCCAATGTGATGGTGTATGTCGGCATTCCCCGTGATGGGAACTGCCAGCGACACATCGAGGAAGCGTTACGAGCTGTGGAAGAAGCGGGATGCGACGCGACGCAGATGAAGCGCGTTCGGGAGAAGGGCGCGAAGGTGGGGGCGGTCTGGCATATTTTCCACGCCCAGGACGCTGACAAGATTCGAGAATTATTGAAACAAGTCACGGTAAGAAAACAACTGAGTATACACGACATAGCGCTAACACGATCTTGGCAGCACAAGCCACTAGTACTGCTTATATACTTCAGTATTGAAAAAAGAATTAACTTTCAGGACCCAGCCAAACGGGTATAATCTCTTGAACTGCATTTGAGAAAAATAATGAATATTTTTGGTCTATTGTTTTGTGACGATCATAACCGAATTACAGGTGGAGCGAGGTCAACGCCTTGAAGCGAATTCCGATCCAATCCATGATCAATTGTGGTACCTAGATTGTGAGTTACGACGTCGCTTGTTGCTGGAGAAGGGCGTACGGGGATACGCGATAGCACAGTGTGTAGGAGATGCCGTATTCATTCCAGCAGGAGCGCCCCACCAAGTGCGCAACCTCCACTCGTGTATAAAAGTCGCCGAAGATTTCGTTTCGCCGGAGAACCTAGCTCATTGCCTTCGACTGACCAACGAATTCCGGTTCCTTTCGGATACTCATACAAATCACGAGGACAAGCTGCAGGTTACTATGCTATTTTATTATTTAGTTAGACACAGTGTTTAATAATGATATTATAATACACAAAAGAATGCGCACGAGTGCGGCTCTATTCCTTTCTGTCAATTTCCGCACTGTTGTTCGTACATAAAAGGCTCTACAGATTTATGGATTTATGATGATAATCTAGAGACAGCAGTGTTGAATTAGAAGCAGTGAATCACAAATACATGAATAACGTTTATGACATTTCTGTACTTATTTTTAATTTTTCTTGCAGATTAAGAATGTTGTGTATCATGCAGTGAAGGACGCTGTATCAGTTCTCGACGAGGGCGACAGGCCGCGTGCCGAGGGCTGCTGAATGCTGAACCATAGAAACGGGGCCATGCGCCTACAAACAAACCTACAGACATCGTTAATATATGTTTAATAATACCTAGTATTCACATAACACACACGCGAAATGTGAGAACATTAAAAGCGACAGAAAAAAGGTTAGAAAGATAATCAATCAGGAACTAATTTTTGCTTTATTTTTTGGAACAAGATGTTGCAACAGCATTTCTTACCGGCGCACAATATAATACACAAATCATTACCGACTCGCTTGAGCGCTCACAAACACGGATACATTCAGACAAGTAAAAAAAAACCACGTTGAAAGATGACGACTGAAGAAAACTCAACAAAAAATCACACAAAGGGTCATAAGGGTATGTTTTCAGGAGACTTTTGCTGGTGAAATAGAGAAGTTTGGTAGACTGAAAAAATAATTATAATTTGTATGTAGCGCATCGCAAATGTGCTCTTGTGAATTTTTACAAAGCGGATCCTCAGGAACCTGACAGAATGAATAACTGATTAACGAAAAAAAGTGAACCAACTTATTATATGTTAGTAATTATTAAAACGAGAAGCCAGTTATTATTTTGTTTCGCCTTTAATTATTATTTTCTCCTTGTATTATAAAAAAAAAAAGAAACGGTGGCGAAACGAAAGTGTATTGCCACCTTTGTACATAAAACTATATATGATGTAAAACACCCTAATATTAGAAAGGATACCTGTGAAGGAAAGTGCAACGGAAGCAATTATTTAGTGGAACGGGCTTGGATGGGTTAGTGGGGAAAACATGTGTACGTTGTGGACTTTCTGCTATATTCCATGATGATCACAGCAACCAAGAGTAAAACAATTTATGTAGGTAAGTCATAAAAAAAAAATGTCATAAAATAGTCAGATTAAGAAAGACATGATGTTGTATAGGAAAAAAAACCGGTTAGGCTAGTTCCGCTTAAATGCAATAATTTCTATTGCCTAGTAATTTATCGTTTTACGCTGCCACAGTTTTTCTGTGCTTAAAAACTGGCTTTCCGCCGAAGTACTCATTCCAGTTCTGTTATCCTTAAACGTTTGTGGCTGTCCGAAATATTGCTGTTGTAACCTGCTTTTGCTGTTCTATTCAAGGTCTACTAAATTTAATTGATTGAAGAATAAGCAGAGCGCTTACTCTGGTTGTTAGATGCTCGCTCTCTGCTTCAATTTATCTTTATCATGTTTCTCAACTTGTGTACGCCTTTCATCAACTTTTGAAGGATGATGAGCTTAACTTACCGACTGCTGCCAGAAGCAACTGTATTTTAATTAGTTAACGTACCCGGCTAAGCACCTTTGTTGGCCGAGAAATGTACCACGCGTATTGGGTTAGTATACAAGCAAAAGACGGCTGAATCAAATAAACAAACAAACAACAGATCTACATAAATCAATACACACGCACACAAATTCTTTCTTTTTTACGTGTTGCATTTGACATGTACGTAATAAACAATTGTGGCTATTATCATTGTCGACCCATGGTGGCATAAACCGGCTGAAAGTCGTTCCCTCTGCGCGCGCTGCCTGTAGCCCTGGTGAGAACGGCCCTTGGGATTGCATACGCTCACCACATGCGACCACCAGACTGGTGCTAGCTTGCTACAGATGTGAAAGTTATGAGACGCCCATCACCACTGGATTGGTGACTAACCTAGTAATGGCTGCGAGATCGGTGGAGCAGTTAGCGTCACGCACTCATCATCATTATCATCATCAGTGGTTCGTGTGGTGTCTGTATAAATTCTCAGATGGCCACCACAGATTTTTCGAAGGTGTAGACCTACAGTGCCAAGCACAAGCAGCGAAATCGAAATAAAGCATCAGCCTGACGACTTCCAGAAGGATCAATTTCCAACGGTACTGACAATAACACGATGACAAATTTACCTTTTTGTTGAGATTATCGAAAAAGAGTTGAAGCAAGAAGAAAGCAAGCCACATTACCAAACTGGTTATTATCGATATATATCACGTAAACCTAGAACTGATAATTAAAGTGCAGATACTAGAAGTCAATTACTGATGCTTTTATGTACTGGAACATTCAAGTTATATTATCACTGCATTATTATTATTACTATTATTGTATTTCCTTCTTATCTCTCATAATCATGATTCCGATATTGTCGATTAGATAGTTCCTGTCAAATAGTGAGTTGCTCCAAGCTATCAGTCGTTTCGTTTGTGTGACAATTCGTCAAAACATTACTGTTTGCCTTTGCTTATTCCCAGCAGTTGTTACAACCGCTAATTTCGTCTGTAGCACTCCCTTGAAGCGTTTGAATTATTGACCGGCCCGCCGTATGGCACCAATCTTATCCAAACTACCAAATAAATGAATCAACTCCGCCTTGGTACGATTAAATTACACCTTTGTTGTCTCTAACGTTAAGTGGGTGGCGGCAATGCGGAAGTTCATGGATGTAACAGAACTTACGGAAAAACCAGCGATGTTGACCAGGTCAGTGAGCATCGAAAAGTGTGTTTTGGAACTTTCCTTTGGGAGTACATCCATCCAGCATTACTTTTTCTCAGGGAAACGCATGACGATAAAAAAAAATTGGCGTTGATACTTCAAACAGACATGCTCGCCCAGAAACATATAGGCATACTAGCGCAGTGCGAGAATGAAAAGGCGACGGGGTCGGAGAAATATTACTGGTTAAATGTTGCAATAAGTGTCCGTAAAAAAAAAAGTTTTATGAAGAAACTGTGAATGGGACGTGCAAATGCAAAAGAACAATATGCTGGTTTATTACCGTGGACTAGCACGAGTAAGTCTACTGTATTGCATCAATAAAAGAATCGAAAACTTATTACTTGTCAAGTTGCGTAATTACCTTCGTATCTTGAGTCCACTCGCCCTGAGTGTACGCTAATTGGCGGTTGAATACGTAAGGTGATGATCTAAGCAAGTGTCGGCAAGATGGAAGAGTTCTATGAATGTACCGAACTTTTCATGCGATAAGCGATATTGAGAGGCAATAGAGTCTTATAAGGACGGGAATAGTTTTGGAAAAGCAGAATTATTACAACATTGACAATATCAGCTTACATCAGAGAAAAGGTAACGCATGGGCTATCATGTGAAAAAAAACATACGTAGAAGAGGATACTGATTAACAACAATACTAGTAATAATCGTGATAGTAATGAAAAGTAGGCACAAATATAGGAATATGATGTTGCTTAATATTATGAATATGATGAATATATATATATACAATCAGGGAAAAAACCAAGAATATCCACAGTTGATCGCTATCACGTAAAGCCATCGCCCTTAGTCGAAAACTATTTAGTTATTTTTACTTTGGATTAATATTTTGTATAAACCTTTCATGTCTCGATTCTGTACATAGTGGAGACCTATCTTCATTTAAACAGTATATTTGCACAGCTGGTGTTCAATAGTCTTCACAGGTATGCTATTAAAAATAAAGGAAAATAAAGCTGAAACATTTCTAAAGTATGTCATTGGCTGCTTTCGTTTTAATGTTCCGTAGATCAAAGCAATAGTGTCCTAATCATCTTGAGCCTATTGCATGATCCTGACGGATATTGTCATAGAATTAAAGGTATATGATCTATAAAATTGCACTAACTTACTGCACATACAATATCCTTGTCGAATTTATAAGCCATGAAATGTCGGGAATATTAATGGGGTTCTGACAATGGTACTGCTTGCAAGGCAATGATCTGCTAACTTTCGTCTATCCAAACCGCTTAACATTTAGAGATTCAAAAGGACTCTTTCCTTCTTATTAATCAGTCTTCCGTAGGATAAGCATACGTATACCGTAAAGCTTCAGTAAGGTGCCTAGTGATAATCTGTTGCATCAAAGTGTAATAATCTGCCACATTCTTAAGCCTAAACTGCTGTGTTCGTATACTAATCATAACAAAAGTTTAAACTGTGTGGTGTGAGTAATCCGTAATAGCGCTAGATATTATTTCGCGCATAAATATAATGCGGCAAGAATTTCTATTAGGTTCATGTTACCTAGAGATCTATAATATGTTGTAGTGGAAACACTTGCTTTTTGACGCTGTATTAATGTAACTGGGGTTCCGAACAACAGAAGGGTTATTCATATAAGAGGATCGCCTATTCGAGTCTTCTAAATGTCTAAAAGCTTAATAATTTCATGGGTTTTCAATTGATTGTTGCTGGAAAGTTTATTTCTAATAAGCTCTCTTACACGCTTTTCTAAGGCTGGTTGAATGAGAATTTAGCCTTGATTTGTATCCAATCAATCGTGAAACACTTCAAAAGATCAACTCTGATCCAAAACATCTAGAAGGACCCTAACAACATAAGTAGAAAGTTAAAAAATCATTCTGACAAATGATTTTTTAGGGCATGTAGTACATACCACGTGGAAGAGGTGTATTCAAATGGAAATTAATAATAAATAGCAGTTCAGGAAGGTAACGCAAGTTTATATGTTTAAACCAAATTACACGGTGTATATACTCTTCTAAATCAATTAATGATGACCATTAATACCTGTATACGTTTTTACGAAATAGGTCAAAGAGCATCTATTAAAAGAATGCGAACGTGTGATCTACTTTACTACTTCATTGTATTCGATTAATTTATTATACACCAGATCATTTTTTCGATTGTTCATAGAGACTTCCTTATGTAACTAAAACAATTGATTCAATAAGCTTACTGCATATATTTCTAAACATTCTGATCCGTTCAGCCCCGTTGCTGACGGCATCAAGCGTGGAACACTCATTATTTTAGATTGTGACTCGTAGTCCTACCTTTTCCATATTAACAGACAAAATTTCCGCATTAAGGAGTACTGAAAAGTAACAGGACTAAATCGTATAATCATCTTAGTAAGCTGAAAAAGTATTATTAAAGGCTTCATTACTCTAGTGGCATCGCAGGCATTTTTATAATGGCGATAGCAAATTAACGCCACTTCGCGTTCAAAGACAGCCTTGAAGTGTGTCATTAGCCAAATAACCGTCCTAAAAAATACAGATCAGTTAGACTCCGTAAGTTGATTAAAGGCTTATAAAAAAGATTTGCAAATTATTGATAATTCCATTGATGGAAACAACGGAAAAAGAAACCCTATCAGCAGTGCGGCAAGTGACAACAAGATAACTCCGGGCGATACTTGTTTCGCAAAGTGCTTAATCAGTTATTAAATATTCCTTCAGTTATCCGGCGTGTGACTCTTCGACAGTGGAAGTTGTTAGGACTCATATTGATATATCATATCATAGGGCTCATATAGATTTATCACATTAAGCGTGACACCTCGGTGCTAAGCTTTTTTGTTGGCAGATTTTGCAGCTACGGGCATAGTCACAAGCTAAGGCTCGACTTACTCCAAAAAATACCGCACGATCAAGTGATAAGCAAGTTTCTTTGAGCTCGGATATCCCCCATGACAGACCTAAACTGCCGAAATCTTTTAATGTATCTCATAGTACATCACTGGCGCCCACTTCGGTGTTTTACCATATCTCGCTGCACGCCTCGTCAACTCATCATTGACGACAGAAAAACATTCTGTTGCTCGTCCAGCCGGGAACTTGCATTATATCAGTTTATGAGGCATTGTATTATATACTTTGTTCTTCATAATACATACGTATTTTACACCAATTTTAGTTCTCTAAAAATGTGGGATAAAATATGTCCATAATGTCCATCTAATTGATTTCCCACGGAATTATTAAATAAACCCAAAGCTATTATTATGAACGATTGTTCCGCATTTTATAACATTTTATTATCGCTGCTACATCTAATCTTTTATTATGCTAATTATAAAACTAGCTACTCTTCCATCGCACATTTGCAAAAGGGCATATTTGGCCTAAAGACAGAGATTTGAATTATATTTTTGAAAACTATTCACGTGATTTCAGCTCAAGGTCGGTTAAATATTATGCGATGCAGTTCCATCGGTTTCAACAGTTTTCTCCGCTGTCATCGACGTGCGATTAGAGTAATGCATGTCGTTGAAGGTAAATTCGGTGCATTCTATCGTGCAGTTGTGCCTAGCTTATCACCCTGCTGCTATTGTTACCATTACTGATCATGTGCATTCTGGTTATCATTGTTGGCCTGTATATATAACTAGCTAGAAGCATCTGTGCTTACATTGATCTAACTAGAGAAAATCATATCGTGACTTGAATGAAACATCACATTGTGTACCCAGTGTTATGAGTAACGATATGATGTACTGATTCAACGTGTGCTTACATCATAAACGCCTCCCTTAAGAATGAATTGTTTAAGAGTATTTTTCGTAAAAAGCCTGCGATTGTTTGTCAGTTAAAGCATATAAAGCAAGCAAAAGCATATAAAAAATAACAAACTAAGTACTCAGAAGGAGCCCACAGATTGGGAAGTGAATTACAAGTTGCAGCCTTACGTGTGAAGTGAAGGCGATTACGTGCTATCGCTCTTATATTGAAAAGCTAAAGGTTTATAGCAAGGTTTATCATGTGTAATTGTAAATATTGAATCCTGGTCAATTAGCCTGCGTTCGAGTTTTAAGCAAAAACTCGTACAGAATAGGAAAGGTGGCATAAATCTACGAGTTTCTTTCGTTTTAAATGAGTATTGATTAAAAACGTGTGTAGAGTAAGAAAGAATGTTAAGGGGAAACATGTAAATATATATATGTATATAGAAGCATTCAAATTCGGACGGGTTTTAGCGGGCGGTTTTTCGCAGCGGGAGTGAGTTAATTTGCTATTCTCGTTATCAAAAAAAGCTTGTTCTTTCTAGAACAATACACCAAATATATGGTAAGAAAAAGCAAGGCATAGCTTTTAGAATGTGAGCAATGATCAGCTTTATCTAATTTATTCGCACTAGAGGACCCTTCCATTAAAAATTAACATGAATCGCTTAAAGTCGATTATGTACATTATTATCTGTTGCCATGAAGCTTCTGAAGGAGTGCGAAAAGGATTTCCATAAAGCAAACTGAAATTTTCTAAATAGAAATTAGATTTAAAAGACTGGAAACTTATTAAGATGGTTTAAAAAGCCGTTTTTCATGTACCTGGAGTTTTTATACAGAAATTAACGGCCGTTTTAGGAAACAGAGTATTTATCACTAAAGTCGTCCAGCTGAGTTCTAACGATTGATTTTTTTAGATTTGAAGGGAAATTTTCAGTTTGATTGACGCTCTGCCGCGCAAACGATTTAGACAATAGCCGATTCTACTAAAAAAAAAAAAAGTAAAACAGTACTTATTGAAAACATATACATTTTCAAAATAGTGGAACTTACATAATTTTAATAGCGCTCGGCTCAGGCGATTTTCGGATTTGTACAATGAACGCTTCTTGTCAGATGACTCTCTACCTGTTATTACCTGGGCGAAATTTACATTAATTGATCCTACAGGAATGTTTAAATATAAGCATCATCATCTCAAATCCGTCATGGCATTCAGAATAGCCAGTCGGGACATCAACGCGGCTAAGAAGTTTCTAGCAGACAGCAAGCCAGTTCCGTCGTTGGCCACCCTCGCCATTCCTGCGACAGAGTACCATATTTCTCTCTATCCGAATGCCCTCGCTCACTATACAGACGACACATAGCGACTAGGGCGAAGACGACGCTTTTATGGCGTTCAGTTAAACAGTGCAGCTACTGCAGTGGCAGCCGTAGAAGTAAGCAACGACCGTATTATTGTTGGACGGTCGACGCTGGTCTTTTGCGCCTGCGTTTCACTCGTTCGTCGTGGATTGACTCTTCGTTAGTTTATAATTGACTTATTTGGCTTTGTTTGCCTGGCTGGTCTCGTTTGTAGCGGAATCACCGTTGCTGGGGCGGCGCCACCAGCGCCTGTTTGGAGTGGCTTTGGTATTGGTGCTGTGTATTAGTGTGGTGTACGTTGTGCCTCGGTCCACTGGTGTTTTCATTTTCAACAACAAGATCTGCGTCCGTGGCCAGAAAACCCGGGTTCGATCTTATTGACTGTCGCATTACGGCGAATGATTGGATTTTTTGCAGTTTTCCCAGTTTGCCTTAGGCCCGGTCTATTACTATTATTCTGTGTATTTGTGGACTGATTAGAGTAGCAGCCGACTAACAAACCGCACAATGAGCGATAGGGAGGTGAGTAGATTGGATGAAATATTTCTAAACGCATGCTTCTCACCACAACGTATTTGCATTGTAGGATTCAAATGCGTGGCTCCTATTATTATACACCATGCTTTAGCTAGATTGCGTCCCTGTTGTTGCTTTGTAGCGATGATAGTGGTGGCTGTCGGCCGCCACCAAAGCCGTGCTCTGCCTAGCCGCTTAGCAAAAATTAAACGAGTTCGTACGGAAAAATAGAAAAAACTCAGATGACGCAAAACACTTAAAACACATAGTCATAGACGGAGAATCATGCGCATTCGAACTAGAGTAGTAAGGCCAGTTAGGCTGGTGCCTCAATGGACCTAGGCTTAACATCTAAGAGGCATATATTTGTGTACGCGAGGCTTCAAGTATGAAAAAAACGTGGTAGCGACCACGTTACGTTCAATGCGCCAGCACATGGTTCATCATTATAGAAATAAAACAGGGATATGGTGGCCGGCCAAAATCTACATTACCGGTGTCTTCGTTTTATGTTGCTTTTCTTCGCGAATTAAGTAACAATATGCAATATTGTTAACTTCCGCAGCATATAATACTGCGGAAGTTGGCCACTGTAAGATATTACAGCGTTCCTGCGACATGCCATCGGTAAACAAAAACAACCAGAACTGTTGAAGACGAAGGAGGTTTGTCTCGGTCGGTTTGTGTACACATTTCAGCTTATATGAAATACTCGTAGCGGACCACCAAATTCACGGACTTGGCTGGATTTGCATTGCGCGCAATGTACACGACTGTATCATTATTACGATTATCATCATGCCTAGCATCTTACGATCTATGATGTATAATATTGCGTTGCGGCCTTGCGTCTTCGCGAACAATGGAACGTCACGTTATAATAACAGAAAGAAGCAACATCATATATATATATATATATATATATATATATATATATATATATATATATATTTCCATCATCTAAAATCTAATGAAAAAAATCAAAAAATGGGTGCGCCCTGAAAACAGCCTAGCTAGTAGATGACACTCGCTGTCTAGCGTTAATTATGTATTCGAAGGCCATTTTAGACGACGACAGGGGCCACCTGTATCGGTAAATTAAATATCGGTAGAGCACAGAGCTTCGAACTGACGGATTATTTTTTTGCTGCTGTGTCTCATTATAAAGATGAGAACGAAAATCAGTCAAAATTCATTTTCCCGCGATGCCTATTACTGTTTACGTTGTGCAGATAGTAAACTTTTTCCTGAATTATTTCCTTGTTAGTCTTCTCGATCTGCTTGCTGTGTTGGGTAATGGATTGGTTTCCGTTTTTTGCAGCTGCGGGGAGCTAATACCTGCTAAACAAATAGTACAGTTAATTGTCACATGTGCATACATTACAGCTCTGTTTCTGAACTAACTCTTTTTGATCCGGGTACACCGAAAACTTAGCAGGGCCTTAAGCTATAGAACATATGCTTCAGATCTATAATCGATTCAGGTAGAAGGAAATATTATCTTGAAATTGTTTAAAAAATTTACCTAATTGTGGTAAATAACATTACGAAACAAATACTGCTATGAAGGTGAGAAGACATAAACAGAATGTCAGATGTTAGTTAGCTAGATAGCTACAATCATACTTATCAAAAAGTTTTGATCAGGTTGTCGCTAAGTAATATTTTCTTTCAGTCTTTCTTATTTTGTCGCAAAATGACCGCGAGGCTTTTTATTGCTCTTTACTCTATAATGATAGTACTAGTAATGTTTTTGCAATTTTGTCGCAGGGCTATTCTGACATCGGCATTTATTTAGAACTATCTTTGTATTATTTGAATTAATTCTTATTATTAAAATTATTTTTGATAACGTTGAAGAACAATATCGTCCGTTAATAATTATCTTATATTGTTGTTTCCTTCTGAAAAAAATTACAGATATCGCCGCGGGACGTCTACGTTCGTGGTGACTCAAGGTCGCGATCGCGGTCTTTGCGTTCAGATCGCGACGAACGCGATGATCGTCGCAGTCGATCGAGAAGTCGTAGCCGTGACCACAGAAGGGATCACCGACGGGAACACAGGGACGACCGGGACTACGGCCGAACGTCAGAACGTGGGAGATCCCGAAGCAGGTCCCCCATGAGCAGCAGGTACGCCCCCGTATTCTACGCGTCGATCTGGGAAACGGCTTACACCCAGCCTGAACGGCTGCTACGTTTCTCAGTCCGGCTTGGAGGTGGTCGTTTGAAGTTCGGCTCTTGAAGCGCTAGAAGTTTGAAGTTGAAGTCTTTGAAGCGGCTGAGGTGGACAGCCTACTGTCGCAGGGCCAACTTCGTCCAGAGGACCGACACCGGAATGAGAGAGAAGATGATAGGTTGTTAAAGTTGAACATTTCGTCTCTCGCGAAAAGGGATGAAGTCAGTCTTCTTAAATCCATCTTATCTCAGGGTTTAGCAGGCCAGTCCGCAATACTCATTTTGAAGCCGAAGCTGTTTGAAGTTCTGTCGATTATGCTGGCTGAGTGGCGATTTAACCTCCGTTTGCAAGATCTGAAAACTGCATCTCTACTTCTCTATCTATGTGAAAGAAATCTGATGTTTTGCAAGATATGCTTGGCAGGGCAACGAAGTCAGCTTGAGAGTCCAATACAGTCACCTTCAATGGGTAGCCAGGGAGAGAAGTGAATTTCGTTTAGACAAGATTCACACTTCCAGATAGAAATTTAAGTAGAAGATGACAATAGTCTGATTGCTTAACTGACTTAGCTGCATATAGAAACTGAACAGGTGTTATTATATGTGTGTTGGTCTGAAGCGCTCGCATGATACGAGAGTTATAAATGTATCTGTCAATCAATAGAGAGAAGTTTGCCAGTGACCAACGGTCGAAGAGCGAAGAGTATGAACACACAGCGTGCCGAAGTTTTCTCTAGTGTTTTGCTTGTAGATGAAGAAATCAAAAGCGATTCTGGTTTTAGCGAAGACCAACTTTCAGCAGGTTGTAGAAGTGTGTATCCTTGACGAAGATATTAGCACATACGAAGAACAAATTTGAAGTCGAAGTACATCTCATCTGCTCTGCATGGATGGGTGACATACAGTGAAGCCACACAAGAAACAGACAAAACTGAAACACATGAAGGCTCGCAACGATCAATGAAGACCGAAGGCTTTGCGAAGTTCAATATAGAAAAATGCTACTAGGATGTTACACTCAAGCGGAGCTGGATCAGACAGAATTCTTTGGCTGTGAAGAATAGCTGGATGCTGGCGAACGTACGTTTGATACGGTACTGTGCCTCCTCCGTCAGAGTCTATTAATTATACCATTAATTCATATCTCTGTGTTCGGATCGATCAGTAGTAAGCAGAGCGCCCGTTTCAGTCTAAATGTTTCAGTTAGTATCAGATTTCAGTCAGTGTCAAAATAGCTTGCTTCTATTGTCGCTTTGTCCTGGTAATTCGTAATAGCTTCTTTCGAATCACTCTATTATCCTCTAACCAAAGTACGCTCGCTCGCTGCGGACGCTGTTGTTAACCCCTAAACCATGATAATTTGCTAGACTCTTCTGATAACCAAAGAATCTGCTTACATATACTAACAGCGGTATCGAATGGAAGTCCTCGTCCTGAACAAGTTCACGATATGGTTGATCGGTTGGAAGTAAGACAACACATGGATTTTGGTACCAAGTGTTCTACGTATTGCAAGAGAAAGACTACGCGAATGTAACTAAAATCTAATACAAAAATTTTTCCTCTGTTTCGTCTCCATGCGAACGCACATTTCTTCGTCTGGTTGATGCTGTGTTTCGGTGATCCTCGTCCGGGTCGTCTACAGGAAGCGACACGTAGGTGACCGTGATCGCCCAGAACCTTCCCGCTGTATCGGTGTTTTTGGTCTGTCGATATACACCAATGAGCGTGAACTGCGCGACTTCTTTTCCAAATATGGTCGGGTGCAGGATGTCCAGGTTGTGTACGATGCTCAGACAGGCCGTTCGAGAGGATTTGGGTTCGTCTACTACGAAAGCGAGGATGATGCTAACGAAGCCAAAGAAAAGGCCAATGGTAAGCAAATCTAAAAGGTATATTTGTAGATCGTATGTAGTCCTAAAGATGGGTTTGGTACCTTTTGTGCATGTATCGTTGAAACATGAACAACTGTTTACATTGAATCGTATACCAAGCTCGCTGACGTTTTGGAATGATCAAATTACATTTAGGACATTAATATGACCGATTTAATTTGTGATGCGGATAACATAGCACTTGTGTTTATGAACTGACAAGAGAAACTGAAGTGTAGACGTGCGCTCAATGTTGTACATCTTGAAACAATTCATATCTGCATCCGATGCGTCATGTATCCAGCAGACAAAAATATGACGTGTTTCGCCACAGTCTGTTTGAAAAATGTTGGTAATATGCTAGGTAAAGCTTGTGAGTTCCTTTTAGCGAAATTATTGTAGAATAAACGACGCCAATTCTAACTAATGGTTACTTGATGCGTATATTGCATGTTATATAATGCAGTATGTGAGGCCAGAAGTAGCTGATGTAAGCTTAGAGCACACGACATATCTGTTTGAAATAAGTGTGTCCTTAACTTGAGAATGTGTTTACAAACATCTGCATTATTGTTCACTGGGCTGTCGCTTCAGGTCTGGAAATCGACGGTCGCAAGATCCGAGTGGACTTCTCAATTACGAAACGAGCGCATACTCCAACGCCAGGGGTGTACATGGGGCGGCCGACACGCAGACCGAAGAGAAGCTCAGGAGGCGGTGGTGGCGGCGGTGGCTATTACGGTGGTGGCGGCGGTGGAGGCGGAGGTGGTGGTCGCGATCATAGAGGAAGTGGGCGTCGACACTACACAAGGTCGCCCTCTCCATACCGCGGTCGTGGGGGCGGTCGTGACCGGTATCGGGAACGTGAGAGGTCTTACTCGCCTAGGAGGTACTATTAACGTTCCGAATGGAGGAGGAGAACCGAGTACCGCGCCAGTACTTTGATCTGAGAGTGAACAACTCATATATGGATATTAGACTATTTGTGGAGTACGAGCGACCACCACCGTGTTTCAGCCGTAGCTGGAAGGCTGGAAAAAAGCCAAAATGGGCCAAATAAAAGATGCACTCCACAAGAGCTTATATTGGCCTAAATTATTGATCTAGAGTGTCGGACTGAAAAAGTAAAACGCGGGTACAGTAAAATGGACTGTATGGGCATCGGGACAATGGATTGGACAAGGTCGTCATATCATGCTTGTGTAGTTTGTGAGCGATGAAAGGAGTAACAATTTGAACAATAATGACATAGAGCCATGGTGCGAGGACGATCACGCCATAGCATTGAGAAAGACATTGACGCTTGTAAAGAAGCGGGCATTACACTAGATACTTGGTTGCGTTACGCGCGGTGTGACTAGCAGTTTAAAAAGGTACAATAATCATAATAATGATAATAATATGGGTAAATTTGTGAATATTGAACTGCTCAGACTTTTGTTTCGTTTGAGGGAAAGCAAGAAGCGAGCGGGCAAGGGAATAACGTCTGACAAATGCCAGAACGAAGCTACGTTAATTTCTGCGCAATGTCTAGCAAAAGCGACGCATACTCTGCATAAAAACACGAGCTCGAAAATTATGTTGACAACCCTCATGAAGGCCTACGAGCCGACTCACAATGGGCTCATGGAGCATTACAGTCATTTGCGTGTTACGATGATGGATTATGCCTAAGAAAAGGTATTTCACTGCATGAAGTAGAAGGCGCACGTTTGCAAGAGCTTGCTGCGACCTAGATCACGAATAAAAAACTTAAATTTCAAATGTATATGTACGATAAGCGACGCCTCGCTATTACACGATAACGATGTGAAATTAAACTCTTTTTTATTATTAGAAATTAATTTTCATAGTTGGAATAGGTAATGCATGATAAAATTAATGATGCAAGCCGGCCACTTGACGAAATCGCAGGGAAAATCGAACTGCTGGCCAAATAGTCCAAAGAAAATCGAACTGCTGGTCAAATAGTCTGGAATAACAATACCTCAACAGGTCTTGATTTAGAAATAAGATAGTCTTATTACAATTAGTATAAAGATAAATACTAGATATTTGCCCAATAGGATTGACCTTTCAAATAAAATGGCCTTTTCATCGTCCGTATCATTATTTGGAAGAAGGTATTGGATTCTTACGAATGCTTTTTCTTGCGTCAGGTTTTGCAAGTAATTCAAGATTTAAATGAAGATGCGTCATTGTTGAAGATGTAGAATCGAATATGAAGAACGAAAATTGAAGAGGCTATTTGATGCGGCATCTATCTTGAAGTTGAAGCTTATCTGCGGAGCTAGTGTGATCGGTTTCTGAGCATCGATGTATATTTTACGAAGTTTGATGAAACTAAGCAGGAAAGCGTCCTTTAACGAAGATATAGCGAAGCTTCTTTTTGTGTCCTGAGATTTATCTGTCCTCTGTGAAGAGTTTCGACTTTCTGCGTAAAGAGAGAGTGAAAACAATGCTGAACGAAATCAATTTTGCCATCGTAGTGAGCTACAATTCATGTGAAATATCTAACCTAGAAGACAGAAAAATTATAGAAGTTCAAGTGTCCGTCAAACATTCTGGTAAGTCACTTATGCTTTTGTAGGCTACGAGTTTTCGCGAATGTTAACGTAGATACGGAAACGAAAAACAAACACAATAACAAGCAAAAATTTGCCTGTTCAAAAAAAGAGTAAAAATCTAACACACAGATAATCTAAGGCGATGATATAAGTGGATGAACTTCAGCTACGTCTATATAATAACACAGAAGAATGGAATGTCATGTACAACCACAAATATTAATGAATAAAGAAACACGAAAGGAGGTGACGCCTAATTACGCGTCTCATTTACAACTTTTAGATAAGTAAGCGAAATATAAACATGCCATTTTAAACATTGAAACCAATATATTAGTGTGCGCATTATTTAAAAAACTAGCATATAAGCGCTGGTTTCGAAAATGCTAATACGGAGCAGTTGTATTCTTGTTGGGCTTCTTAACAGTTATACAGTTTGGGTGGCAGTTGAATTACTTAGAGAGCTTGTGCCAATGAATGATGGTTATATTAAATTTTGAACCTTACTTTCTTAGCATATATGAGAACGGGTTTATAGTCAAACGAGACGATAATGGCCTTAAAATTTTTCTATTCAGTTGTAATTAACACTCGCTCCTTTGAAGGTAATGAATGAAGAATGGCTACACGTATTTCCTTTATTCAATTACAACTTCCTATTGTTGTTTTATAACAGCTTTGACTATCTTTTTAGACCTGCAGCTATACAAATCAGAAGACCGCAGAAAACACGGGATCGCTAATGAAAGTACCTTATGGTGCTATATAAACTAATATATTAAAGATAGCATAATATGTGTAGAAAGATATCGGAACTGATTAAACAAGCGGCTCATCCTTAATCGTCTCAGGTCAGACTAGGTAACTTCAAAGTGAGTATGAAGTACAGCACTATTGCCATCAGAAGCCTTAACGTGCAATTGCGAATTTTTTTTTCAATCAATTACATTTCTAAATTGACAGAAAAGGTTTCATTTCATCAAGAAAGTGAGTAGTCAATTCGATATTTAACTGATGAATAAATAGCGGTATCAATGGCTGAATTTTCTTTGCAGATTATGTTATGTTATTAATCACTGAATAAAAGGTAATAACAAAAAAATACAGTTACGTGAGATTAGACTAAATTTGAATGATTGATGTTAACGCCGTGACCGTTATCTAAATGCAAAAAAAGCTACAGAAACCCTAAGGTGGGCTCGAAGGCGTTCAAATGAAGCTGGCAAAAGGCAGCGATATTTACTTATCGAAAATGATGGTCTTCTGAGATTTTGATATTCTCTTCGATGGCTGTTACTTTAAGCTGGACACGAGCTCCCCAAAATGATCCTTTCAGATATCTGAGTTTGCTTTTGTTAACGACAAAATATCACCAGAGTCTCTATAAAGACGACAGTGTTTGCAAACCATCTTCATCGGATTCATGAGGTTAACAAGTTCAGTGAAGACCCTAGCTAACAATGAATCCGACGCGAAATACTACGACAGCTATCCTGTTACCGATTTCACAACTGATTGACAGCCACCGTGGATACTTTGATCCTGTATCGGCGGTGGCCGAGGTGAATTGGGAAAGACGGTGAGCTAGCAAAGGAGCTTAAGAAGGTTGTGCAGGATTCCCAAGTGGAGGTAGCGCACGATAACGACCAGGTGTCGAAAATAAGTGAAAAGTATTTGAGCAGTGCCCGGACTGCTCAGCATCGAACAGCAAAAATGGCAACGTTGAAGAAGCAGGTAATAGTGCTAGCTAAGATAGTTAAGAAGAAGAATTATGGTGCAGGGGCCAAAGGCTACAAAAGTAATTGTAAGACTATTGTCATTAGATGTGTCCGTATTTCTAGATTTAGTAAGTTTGTAGTGTTTTCTACCGTATCTGCTGACATGGCAAACTGGAGTTTCACGGCAATTACAACCCGGACTCTTTCCGTACAAGTTCTATAAATCAAGCCGTACGTCCCTTAGGATTATTACCGTGATTCTTATACAATATTTAATATACCTTGTGTTATGAGTGAAAAAAGTAACTTAAGCGCAACCATTAAAAAATGCTTATGCATGACTAACCAACGGACGTATATATGTCACTAGAGTAATTAGAAAATTAATTTCTTACTGTCTGTCTGCACATTAATATTTTATGATACATAAATTGTGCGTTATATATAAAAGACTTGTAAACATTTTATTAAACTAACCAGAGGTACGTTCAAAACGATAATTTTATTAAGTTACTTTTAAACGAACGGGATTTTTTATTTACATAACTAAGTTATTGCCCATCTATAAGTCTTTTTGTTCTGCTTAATATAGGAATAACTATTACCATATATTCAGCTATTAGTAGTTATTCGACCATTAGTGGTCCGAATATTTCAAATTATCGAAAACTGATAATATTACTTATGGGTACTTCTGTCGACAGATGTCACTAAGAAATCGATGGGAAACGCGTCTGCTTACAGCGTGTTTCTTCTCTATTTAACTAGTGTATTATTTTGATGTAATTTGTCTAATTCGCTTAACTTTAGGAACTAATTTTAAAAAAGTTGCAGCTGTGACTTCTATTTCCAATGCAGGTGAGAAACAACTATAGAAAGTGAACATAGTGTTTCAGATTGCTTAATTATTGAAAAACACCTCTAATAATTTTTATTTTTAATTTGTTTCTATGATCTCCATCGATAATACGGTGTTGTCGCTAACTTACACGTATATAGTACGTGAACACATGTTGTAAATAAATTGTTGGGGAAAACTGCATTAGATAATCTTTGTACAGTAATTTTGTTTTATATTGTACTTGTTTTTTTATTGATTTTTTTGTTTGTCAGTTACAAATATTAAAAATATTACAAAAATTAAAGTAATTTTACTTTATCTTATTGTGCTGTGAAAATGAATATATTGGAGCTCGCGCCGACGAATTTTGACATGACTTTACACATATATGTGTGCGTGTCGAGATTAGCTAGTTGAAAATAGAGATCAGAACGATGTCATTGACCAAAAACGTTAGATCAAACTAGAACAAAACAAAGAATAATAAAAAGGAAAGAACACGGAGTTTATAGGAATTGCAAGCGTAGTTTTAACTACGGTATGCACATGTTACTTTAGTTTTCCAACCGAGGAGACAAATAAAACGATCTTGTATACGTCAAGCTATATAACTGCTTCTATTTTCACTAGTCAGATTCAAATGTATGATTGATCCTTCATATATAATAAGAAACGGTTACACGTAAAAAACTAACAAGGGGGTAGATATGTTAATATAATAATAGAAATGTTTTGTAGCGGCAGGCAATCTGTACAAGTTTATTGAAAATTCTTGTATCAAATTTTTGTTTGGTGGTGAAACATTTGATGAAATAAGGGACGTCACTGGCATAAATCGGCTGCCACAAATATGCATTAAACGTCGATGTTCGTCGTTGTGTTTTTACAGCGTATATTTACAATGCGTATTTTTGCTGCGCGTCTGCGTCATTCTTTGTGTTTTTAATTTGTCTCTATGCTAGAGATCAGGTGTTTAATGAGAAATATCTGTTTGAACCTAAAATGGTGCAATGTGATCGATGTCTTACTGGTGAACAAGGTTCCTAAAGACGAAGCTCTTAAACAAATTATTAATGTGACTTCCGGGCTTCTTTGTATATCAAACATTTTGTTTTCTGCACGATTAAGAAATGAATAAAGGATGATTTAAATGAATCCCATTGAAGGAGATACCGTAAAGCTTGCTGAGAAGTGTAATCTTAATGACACGTTATCGTATGATCCGTCGGGGGTTTCTTTCGAACGCGGCTATGTTAAATTACAGGTCGAATTCCCCGATTCCTACCCTATCGTGCCACCACGCCGCCGCTTTTTGACTATAATCTGGCGTCCAAATGTGTTTCTGGATGGCGAAGTCAACTGGTTTCAACCGGAAAGCTGGTCCGTGCACTGGAAAAGCAGATATGTTTTAATCGAGCTAGTTTCACCTTTAAGGGAGTCCAGTGCACTCTGTATGTACTCTATGGTTGGTACGATCGGTGGACAGCGAACAATGATAAAAATGACAAGCGCGTGAGACATACCGAAATGCATAGGGGCAATATACGTTGACCGTGAATGCAGTAATACGGCTGTACCAGCAATCATAGGGAAGCGCGAAGTTTCTTTATAAATGCCGACCCAGCAACAAAAAAGTAATGGACATTGCGTATGGCTAAAACAACCTAAATACTATTCAAATAGATACTCCGATGAAGTTAACTATTATTATCCACTCAGCGGAAGCTACTTCGGAGACCCAATCGCTTATTCGTGAGCTATCTCAAACGGCATCGTTTAAAGTGTAAGATTAGTCATCGCATCGTGATTCTCATGTTCTCGTAACGGCTATTAAGAACGCATTATACTCTTCATCGCGTACACCATGTTAGATGCCAGACTAAACAGTTGACAATTCACAAATTTGAATTATGTAAAGAACGGTTTGATCATTCTCGTTAAGGTATGTGCATCTGAGACCCAACTTACTCGTGTTAACCTGAAGTGCTACGTGATTGCATTCACACTTTTAATAGATCCTACAAATTGACTGTACGCCTAAGTTTGCACCTAGCTAAATAGAGATTTTAATACAAAATAAAAAGATAATTTGAGGACGGTTTTATTTTCTCTATTTGCAACATGTGTATTTATCGCTGCAGTATATGGCTCGAATCGCGATTTATACCGACTCGAATTCTCGTGAGGAATTAATTGATTACGCACGCGTCATAAGACTCAAAGATCCCTTCTTATTTCTCAATCAATTTAAACCGTCCAGAAATAAATATTTAGATCGTCGTTTCGTCACTGAGACCAATAATGGAATACGACTATACGTAATTTCTTCATCTAATTTACTTTCGTATTCTCATTTTACGAAATTTCTTATTTTCATGTTTATCGCACTACATAACACAGCCGATTTTACTACGAAACTACAAAATTACAAAGAGGAATATGTTTGTTACAAGTGTTTTCTCGCAACGATATTATTAATATTTACAATGCCATATTCAAATAAGCATTGTAGACACACGACCCGGCAGGCAATTAAGAAGTTACCATAGAAAAAACATTACATTTACCAAAGAAAAGAATGCCATGGTGTAATCATTTCGACGTCTAATCTAATATTCCTCTAAATTATTAATTACTTAGTTGTGGATGCTATTGGTCACTGAATATTTAGCAATAAGATATATTTTGCCTTATTCTTCTTAAGACCGCTGAAGTTTGCACGTTATACATAATAGTCAGGTTTGAATTTGGCAACAGCGTATTTTAGCGTAAGCTGTTGGACACTCTTACCATCACTTACATATGAGCATATACCAAGAAACAATCTCAGGCGCCGATGCAAAGCGGCACTATCCGAGAAAAAGTTGCCCAGAAAGCAAACAATATGAAAACGTTAGTAGACCCTATATATATGTATATATGCATCTGTACTTGAAATTGTTTGTTGGCCAAACAAGTGATCTTACACCACGTGAATAGTGGCTCAACAGAGGGGCTTGGCTATTAAATCAAGACATTTAAATGTGAATAGATTTTCTTATTGTGTCATTTAAGTTTTCCCGCATTGCATAGCTACGTTCATCGTCCGTCAGCGGTATCCGGCATGATACTATAAAAGTAAGGTTTATTTTTTAACTTCCTAAATGTTGTATCTGTAACGGACTTCACCTTTTGGTGAATTAAAACAAATCTTTCACAGAGGCGCCCATCCGAATAAATATAATTCGAGAATATTGAAAGGTGACGCTAAAAATAAAAAAAAATTACGTAATGCTAAAGTTGGAGTTGTCGATTTGAAAATCTAGAAGTAAAGACGGTAGCAAGAACAATACATACCTAGAGGATCTAGGTGAGACAGAAGTGCTGCTAGGTTTCTAAGGTTTTTATCATAATCAGCACTTCAATACTAAATATTGAGCGACCCATTCCTTTGCGTTAAATCCCATATAAAGTAATGTATCTGTATGTGTGAAGTTCTACTGCATTTTCATTTTCATTCATTCAGATCGTCCCTATGCCAGCATAGCATCTACCAAAGTTGAAGTACCCAAAAATAATCATAATTTTATAGGAAGCTCTGCAATAGCTCGCATTTATACCAGGAAGAATTGTCAAACATAAACGAGTCAAAGGCAGGCCGTTTTATTAGCTAGATTCAATGAGACTTGTTAACGCTATAGCGTTACATGACGATAACGAAGTTTATGTAAATGAGTCGTCTCTGAGGCGATCTGGACCAGACCTATTTTATTGATAGAGTACTAGTAGCACTATAGGCACGGTCTAAACTAATAGCTCGAACCTATTCGTTGAATTAAGTTCGTTTGAATTTACAAGT
>NW_019214961.1:0-37803 GCF_002532875.2 Varroa jacobsoni | reverse complement strand
CCAGGTTGACATAAAATGGTTAAAAAAAGTGGTGGGCATAAAATGTGGATGGTAATTAAGGACGACAATTTTAATATAGTGGATTTCAAACGAGGTATAGAGGTATAGTTTTTCTCAGAAACTACTAAACTATCTACTATCGAAAAATTATGCAAGTATGCGTTGGAACATCTATTTACAGAAACGTTTTTTCAGCTGTTGTCTTTCAGTTTCAGTTTTGCTGGGATGCAAGTTTCACACTCTCTCTCAAACCGTCCATGAAATATCTCATTCTTTTAAAAATAGTTTTGTACATCTAATTTTATAGACTGGATTGTGAAAACATCGCCGGGCTAAATTTAAAATTGGTGTTTGGTTTACCCTCGGAGTTACCCAAAAGTGTTCCGTAGGTAACAGGGTTGCACCTAACAAATTTCGGTGGTCTTTTCCACGATTCTAAGCTTAAGGTCTCCGTGATAGCTTTTTTCCTGCTAATATGAGGGTAGCTTAAGCTCTAGATTCTAATCCCAGCATAGACAGACTTCGTTCCGTGCTAGGAGCAAGGTAGTCGTCTGTTTGACGGAATGCTTAACGGCAATACCGGACGTAAAACTCGGAAAAAAATGTGTAAGCCTCAGTGTGCTAGGCTAACACGTGCTTATCTTTAATGGACGGCACCTTTTTTGCTGTCAAAAGTCTGCAGAATAAAACTAGCTTGAAGTTCGTGTGTAAAAGGCATATCAATCTGGTAAAGTACCGTAACTTTGTCATTATGTAAGTACTGACCAAAAGCAGTGGATCGCAGGCGACACTATAAAAATCTCCTAAGTAACACCTTTAAGATTTGCATCTTAGTTACCGCGCTTACTAAAACAGCAGGCAGTGCTAAAAATTACCATTCACCTAATCTTTGCTTAGTACAAATACAGTACCTCGGACCTTGTCCATTGGGACCTTGTCCATTGTGTAAGCACCTAGCCTTCGCTTTAAGCCACGATCACACCCGATTCTGCATTGACGGCAGAGCATGATTTTTCTTTGACCCTCATTAGTAATCGCCATCATCATCATCAGAATTGCTCTTGCCATTCAGTAGGTTACCGGAACAGCGCCAACTGTCATATTCTGTGGTCATCATGGGTGAAAAGTTCTTATATCATTGTAAAAGTGCATTGCCCCTTTACACTTCTCCCCGTTCCAAGTCTGTCACGACCCATTTAAGTACGAAGAGGCTACGCTATTTCTAGCTTCGAATCCGTTTCCCGTTGGTTCTGAATTGTTAATATCATTGCTGCAGATCTATTCAGGATTAGCCATCATTGAATGATAGACTTGCGTTGACGTTGCAAATACGTTACAGCAAGTAAAATACGTCACGTGTTTTTTTTTAAACATATTGCCCATCGTCTATTATGTGCAACAATGAATATTGTATGAATGAAGTTGTACACTGAGTAGAAACACGAAGTAACTTTAAAACCCTTTGGCCCATCTCATGGGTTGTGATTGTTTTCGAGACTACTACGGCTTTTAGCTTATGCGACGCCATTACATACTTAAACAAACGACTATCTTAATCCTACACTGCTTTAGATATTATTAACGTGCTTGCAATGGTTCTAGTTATGGTAGAATTTCAAATCTCCTTGTCAAAAGTTCGTACCCTAGCGTTCGGCCTTAATCAGGATAAACACGTATATGGCCGCAGACAGACTTTTCCTATACCTTAGATTTTCTTGCATGCTAGGAATTAGATATCTCAGCAATGTTTATACAATTCATTTCGTGTTTGACTCCTCTAATAGTCTAACACTCAAACGTAGGGGCACATTAATAGTATTGGTGAAAAAAACGTTTGCCCATGTATCGCGGTCATTTTCTGTGAAGTAGCTTATGTTTATTGAAGTAGCTTATGCCCACTGTGACTCAGTGTAATTTACTGTGATTTGACGTATGATGCAAGAAACTGTTTCATTCGAAAATCTGAGTGTCATTTTGGCCCAGACGTTTCCAACAAGGAGGTGGGGGTTCGGCTGTCACGGTTCCACTTCGTTCATGTTATTGGTACTATTCGGCTGTAGTAACTTCGTCACTTTAATTTACTGGATGTGGCTCCGTCGTGACAGCGCAGTCGTATCGCAGATGTATTGCGTGCCTAGGACGCACCATCGCGAAACGTTCTCGTGGCTTATGGTTTAAGGAGTGCATTGCTTACCTTTTCGTGAGAAAGCACTTGCTGATGATACCCTCAAAATGCTCGATTCGTCGTAACAACAGGTTTACATGTGGCGCTCAGTGGGAGCCACTTTCGGTGGATTGTAGTGGTGTCTTTTAGTCTGAAGTCCCGTTTACGGGAAGTGACCATACGAGTGACCTATTGTATAGTGGGCGTGGGTCGCAGTGGCCTGCATTCGCCGACACATCTGCGAGCATACTGATTCATCGTAGCTTGATTATTGTACCCTGTGAGCAGTTTCGCATGATGATGACTCGGACATGATTGGTCCACACCATTTCTGTGTGTGATCCTTATGTGAGCACGTCATATCATAGGTAGCTACGGGTGACCATGAATTTCAACTTACTCGTTTCTTTACTATAGGGAACGATTCAGACATTTTTAGCGGAAATCTACATACGAGTTTTAATTGCTCAAAGTTTTCGACAAAGCGTCCCAGTCACTTAGTTAACGAACGATGAATATATACGAATCAGTAAAGCAGCAAGCGAGTGAAAACAATCCTTCAACACTCATAATTCCTTAAATGCTAAATTACTAATAGCGAAAGGTATTTCTATATCCAATTTTAGCTAGATAGTAAGAAACATCTGTTAGAATGATACAGTATCATTATAGATTTGGCTGCAAGAAAAAAAGTGGAATTAGTGTTGTCGCTGTTAAAGCAATGAACTGATTGTTTTGTTCAATGCGGTTTGTTAGAAAAGAATCCCCACACTTGTCGGATCTCTGGAACACTAGTACCATATGAAATTAATATGTTTTTTGGCCAACGTTCATAACCGCGTTGTGTTTTTCAGTCAGATATTTGAAGAGGTCCTGGCTGAAGTCAGTCTCATGTGACCAAGAATTCCCACCTAAAAACACATTGTGAGGTAGTTGCGATCTGAATATGATGAAGTGCGTAAATGCATCCATTCACAAAAATCAAATCGCATGATGTGGAAGGTAGATCTTGGCCAGGTTTGGAATTTTTGATTATGCAATGCACTTGTGCGATTGTTTTTAAGGCATAACACTTCGAAACTTCGGAAATGGTCAAATTCCTTCGGTTCTATTGTCATCATGTTAGAGCTGTTCAAATCGAGCGCCTTCGGTAGTTTGTTATTGACAGACGATGTGTAAGTCAATGTGCGGATGTTGTTGCCGTATAAACGGATCTCAGTGGGAGACGAAGGAAGCCCTTTAGGGATTTTACTGTATCCGTGGGCATTGCACCCGACGAGCGCCTTTAATGACCGATGATCATAGCACTTCAATTTTTTGGGCGAACCTTTTTCCAGTCACGCCCATTGGAGCGACGGCACTTCCAGATGGGAACGCAATAGGCTTTGTACGTGCATAGTACTTGGGTCGATATGATACCTATCAATAACACAATGCGACTGCCATGCCGCTCTGAAACCGTGCTGTACTAGACACGATCGAGGTCGACGATGTGGAAATAGCTATGCGACCGGGAATACTTTTTGGTGTCATAACTAAAGTTAGTTGGCGTAACCTTTTCAATTTACCTGCTAAGGTAATTTGGGGCGAAAGGCCTAAGGTGATGGCTTAACTTGGGCTAGGAAACTAAATAATGGTTCTACCGAATGGCTGTACGCGGTTGTCTATGATGCTTTTTTGATAAGGCGGATGGTGCGCTACCTATGAACGAGACAAAAATATTGAGCAATATCAGAGTGCTATAGTCGTGTACATTTCACGACTAATCACGTTAAAGGATGCATCGGTATTAGGCAAATAACTTTAGTTTACGAGTTTTGCTGTACTGATCAGACTAGCGATCCTGAGCAGTTCGAAGTTCCTAGAGACATCGGAATAATCAAAATAATGCAGCTGATTGAAATCAATTGGAGCCGTTGAAACTTAGGCATGCGTGTAGCTGGAAATGTCAAGATCCATATGATAGATATTGCTGTTGGCTAAATTTAGATGCCGATGGTTAGAGAGTCTGTTTTGGATACGTTTCCGATGTGGTTACTTGTTAAGTTCAGATGATCTAACGTTTGAACTTCGCGAGTTTGAATTGCACAAAGTCTTAGGCGATAAGGGATCATCGGGAGTGTTTGCGAGCATATTTTGGATCGACTTGAATAACCCAAGGGTCCAAAGTCCTTTAAAACTTTCACGTATATGCTTTTAAAAAACAGTTGGAGTTTAATTTTACGGCTGCTAGAAAATCTTAGTCCGGTAGAGGGCTCGCCATTAATGATCATGAGATAGTCATTACCTAAAAAAAATCTTGTATTTTTATCATGTTCTTGTATACGAATTTGTTCAGCCGCTCGATGCGGGTGTATTTTAGGTGAATTCAAGTCGGGAAATGATGACTGGAACGTCTACTTCATTCGGTCAACAGGTGGTTACCTGCCAGCTCAAAAATTCGCAGATTTGATATTCGTTTGATTGTTGGAAGCTATTTTAATAGTGTGACCTTATTTTGCCCAATATAAAAGTCAATCAAAGGTTCAGCGGCAACGCTGCTAAGAGCTAGCATCGCCATTCTCGGTGTATCATAAAAGGGCTCAAATAGAACAAAGATCATCATATTCTGCTCTGAGTAGATTACGTAAGACGCTCCAGAGTGTTAGACTACATCGTAGTGCTCTGATTGTATCTTAAATGCAGCTTTGTAGGATGGATTAATATGCAGACGCTTTTACTATTTATGATGCAGTCAAGTGACTAAGCGGTAAATTGCTTCGTAAATCCAAGTTGATCGCGGCGGAACTTGGGAAGAAATTTAGGCTGTTACAACGTTATTATAGAATATAGTTATAACGAAAAAACAACTTCGCTGGTAAGAATCTAAGATTGTTTTCTGTTCTGTTCAAGGGCTCTGCTGGTATTTGATTGTTTTACAACAAAGGCTAGTATAGTATCACTGGCTAGCAGTGGAGATTGAGGCGTACAATACACATCTCTTCCTCTGTGACACCCACGTTTCTTGCGCTCTTGTAATTCCCGTTGAAGCGTTTCATCGAACGCGAACCAGAAAAACATCTAATAAGATATTTTTTTGGACAACACTCATTTGACCCAGCCTGCGCATCTTCAGGACAGAGTATCTACCTGTGTAATTTTGCCACATTCACATTATCTCGTCACGGGAACAATGGCTACGTGCCAACTTCTTTATCATGTTGGTGTTTGAACGAATGTAGTTCAGTCGATCATCAGCCTCCTTGAGCACTGAGGAGACACGCACCACTGCCACGCATGTAAACATTGCCACATATTTAATGTCGATCGCTGTTTCTCTTCTAGTATATAAGAAAGCTTTCCAATATCATCAATCTAATTACGTACGATGTGAGATTTTGCTTGGCACCACGTCCCGCTTCGTTCACTGTTCACATGGTGTCGAAAGTAAATAATGGCTTCGAACACAACTGAGGAATTAGTAATTAACCCGCTAATTCATAATTTTGTTACCTACCTGCTGCGTAATTAGAACTAGACTCTTATCATCTAACGCTATCTATACTTCGTATATCGTTGTCTTCGAAACACTGCCGTAACAGATGCGCTATGGAATTCACGACGGTATTGATCTTAGGCCACACGCTTTTTGTTTCTTTCTTACGCCGAGTACTATGAAATACTCGAGAGTTCTGAACATAAGCTGCAACATTTTGTGAAAGCTCATCCGCAAAAACTGCTCGTTTTTATTGTCTCGCATCAATTTTAACCGAAGTCAGCAATTAACCCTCAGTCACTGCTGCTCTACAATTAAACCTATGGCACATGTATTTTGTGTTTCAATGCGTCTTACGTATGAAAGGTCTCGGTATTCACCAAAGGTTCGTGAATTTCACCTTTGTCATATAGCTGAAAAATGGCATATCTTCATGCTGGTGGTATGTAAAATAAGTGCGTGGTATAGTTCATGCTAGTGTATATATATATATATAGTTTGCTGTCTTAACGAGCGTCATGCTAGTTGCGAACGCAGGGCCAGTCACCCTTCTATCCTATGACTAGCAACACAGATCTCACTACGATTGGATACCTATTACTGACGATAACATGGCAGGTTCTCGAAATGGCGATGATTTATATATAGACGCAATTCCTCATATATACTGTATGCTCTAACAGGAGGACGGAACGCGATGGAACGCTGGAACAAAGGTAATCACATCTAAGAAAAAGCAGCTTTTAGTGGATTTCATAATACAAAATAGGCTCAGAACAATGTACCCCACCGTAGGAATAGCATGTGTTTTGTCGATGAATCGTACTACATTTTTGGGTAGGGGTCTTTAATCTTGTGTAGCATAAAGTTAGAATCAAGCTGGCTCAAATGATGTAACAGGGGTATCGATTTAAATGAGGTGGCAAACGAGAGACAGGAGAATGTTGTCCAAATAAAGACTTCCTAGCTTTATTAGTTAAGATGATTGGCTGAGCCGACATTGTTTACACCCGTTCCTGTCTTCTGCACATTCACACACCTTGAAAGATTTGGTATTCAAATTTGAATAAGGAAATGCTAGCAGGTCTAAATGTCTAAAGTTCAAATTTTGCCAAAGATTGTCCACAGTCGCATAAAATCATATCCTCCGCATTTTACTGGAGTTAAAACCTGCTTCCATCCGACTTGATTATCTCGCATTTTCACGAAAACGGACAATAAATGTAACAATACGCATCGACCTATAATCAAACTCAATGTGTTCCTATTTGAGATATCACCATCGCTGCACAGAGGAATAAGGCTCAGCATCCGCACCAAGACTAGACTAGCAACAGGTTCTACAGAACTTTTTTTAAAAAAATACAATATTTTTTTAGATTGAAAGGTACGCGAAATACCAAAACATATCAATGGAGCAAGACGGAACTGTTCGTATGTCTAAAAGTCGAACCTTAAAATGTATTGACTGGCACATAAAGGGCACTCGGTTATGAGAAGGGTAGGCAAAGAGAAAGTGGAAAACAAAGGTAAGTGTAATAATCCATTTTATGTTATGCTTAACCAAAAGATCATCTAGAGTTCAGAGCAGATGAACGATCATGGATGGGACGATGCACCTAAATGATCAACACGCTCATAACATGAGGCAGTTTAGAAATTTGAAGTGAAGTAACGTTCTTCCTTTAATTAGTAGTCGTTCACTATAACTTCTTATTTATATTATAATGACATAGTGAATTCGTTCGAGGTTTGATATATATTTTTTTTCGTTTCGACGTGCTCTTAAGGTGGGATTTCGAAAAATCCACTGCGGAAAAACGTTGGACATTCATAGGTCTAGAAGCAAGCACTCGCATAGAAGACACAAAGTATTAGAGGAGTGCTTACAATCTTTGTAAAACAACATATGTGCTATATGCTAAAATTCAGCCCGAATGAAACAGCATTGCCCACCATGGTTAAGGTTTAACATACGAACTTGATACCGAAACTTCCAGAAATGGTCGTTTACACAGACGTACGTCCTATGGTTCGACGTTGTCAGTCCTTCAGAGCGACTCGTTTACTTCAGTTCAACGTGGGAATTCCCAACAGTGTCGGTTGCTTTGCGACGACATTCAGTCCATTTTGTCTTGCTCCCTGGGCCTGGATACAGGAAAATCTTGATCTCTTCATGATCGACACAGAAAACACATAGAAGATCTATAATGGTATCGTAGATTAATTTTCACCTGCAGACGATGCACGGATTTTGATTTCGGTTCATCTGAAAAATATGCTATTCTCTTAGTCAGTGTCCTAAAGAGTCGTACAGATCCTATTTGAAGTTACCGACATTTAACATTCGGCCCTTTTCCTATCCTATAAGCATGCGCTAAAGAAGACTACACAATCCATAGGAAGAGATAGGTCGGAGCGATCTTGTCTTACACATCTACCGAGAGATTTTGCATTAACCTGGTAAAATATAGTGCTGGCCATCCAATAAGACCTTTTTCAGAACTTTTTCCTACTGTTGATAACAAAGCCAGGTCTAGGCCAATGGGCTAAACTTGTCCGGTCGCCGTTCTTCTTTAGTATGTGTCTTCGTTATTAAATAAATCATCGTTTACACGTTCTCGGTCCTCACTTCTCTCGATCAACCGCAATCATACTTCAGCAAGTGGGAAAGTAAGTAATCTAAGGGTAAACAGTAGTACAGCTGTTGAACAAAGAGCGCGCTAATGTTTCGTAGCTGGCAACAAAGACAGCCTTGACCTCAAAAATAGATTGTTAACTATTTGGGATAGAATGAAAGTCTGGGCGTCTGTTTCCAAAACGTTAAGTTAAAAAGAAAACACCTTTTGGTGCCATGACCTCCATTGTCGCCCCTCAAATTGCTACTGCTGTCGCGAAGGTAAACTTTGGTAGATGAACAGATTTGCCTGAAGGCAACCTATAGCGCCTTAGGCATTATTTACTTTTCGCGTATTTCCTTATGAGGCCAGGCATTGTGGGGTGGAACAGCGACAGACGGGACACTACCTCTAACAAGGAACAAAATCTCAGCCTTCAAGACTGACAAAGCAGCACCGGAAGTCACATGTACGCATCAAAAGCAAAGAAACGTCTTTATCCAAAAGAGAATATTCAACATTCCGCAAAAGTTCTTATGAGCGGGTGAAGCCGCTGCGCATGTCACGGTTGATAAAGGAACATGAGCGTAGGAGATATTCTATCGGATTAAGTGGTTCATTCTCTAAGCACCGTTATTATTTACAAGGATCATATTTATCTAAATTGTGCTTAACTTGCAGGGTAGCTTATAACTTATTGAACATACTAGCTTTGGCGACTCCATACACTATCTGATATGAATGGAAAATTTCAACTCTTAGGGTCATGAATTTCACTTATCGATTTCACAGAAATATTTCCAGCACAAAGATATTTCCAGTAGAACCAAGCACAACGGATACTAGACACTGATAATTGTATACGCCGTTCGCACGTATGTAAAAAAAAAACCTATGGATGAAAATCAGCTACTGCCTGTTTTAAAGAGTGCTAATTGTAGGCGTTTATATTCTGTAAGGCTTGTTTACCTAAACGACCGACGCAATCTATGGTGACGATTATTTTTTGGTGTGTCGTTGTGGAGTCAGGTACATGAGTTTAGTCTTTCTCTCGCTTTACTCGCTTATCGAGAACTTTTTCTTTATTATGCAAACAATTCTACAAGCAAATGAAGGATTGTCAAAAACAGGAGGAAAATATATACACTCGCTAGTTATCTAGAAAACCGTTTAAAAGAGAATCAAGAGTTTTATGCTCAAATGATTTCAGTGAGAGCGTGGGCGTTCCACGTGTCAGTATTTAAAGTGATGTACTTCATAGCCAATAAGGACCGAACCATAATAATTTCAAAGGATAATTGCTATCAGGCAATTCGAGTACGATTTTAGAAGCCCATGTTAACTTGCCAGGTTCACGCCGGTACAAACTCACGATTTTTTCGAACGGACACGTTTACTGCGAGGCCTTGTCGAAATAAAAAGTGGTAAGCTTCGGTAAATAATGATCCGAATGCTCCCTAGCTAGGTCTGCCTTGGCTCGCGACTTGCATGCTCCAAAAAGAAAATGCTACAGCCTTTTAGAAAGCTCTGAATGAACGAAGAAAGGATTTACTATGTTGGAGTAGCTTTTTCCCAATGCATTTCAGTCTTCCTTTCTTTGGCTCACAGAGGTCGCTGGTCCTCCCGCACATTACTGTTGACACTACAGGCGCAACACTCCAATCTGGCGAAATATCCCACGCGCTTCCGTTCATAGGAAACGGCATTATCTCTCAAATAGATTTTTGGTATAAATGCATTGGAACAGTTTTTCCTTTTTAGCTTCACTGCTTTATTGCTGCTGAAATACCCTTAGGTTTGTATTGATTGATCGTTTAGAAGTACGTAAATGGCCTGTTCAGTAATTTAATATTCTACAGAACAAATTGGTTTTCAGCTCTGGTTAACGGCAACTGAACTTCGGCAAAACTTCCCACATTTTGTTTATCACTATCTACAGATATGCCAAACCTAGTTACGTTAGACAATGAACCACACAGATGAAGTGTTTGTTTCGATTTCCTTTAAATCGTAAAAGCTTCTTTTCAGACGGTTCTGAGATACGAAAAGTTACTCCTTTTTTGATCGCTTGATACATCTTAAGTTTACGTTTACGAAAGGAAGCAGACGTCGAACTTTTGACATGACATTACTGTAAAGTATCAACCTAGTTATTTTGGAAACAGCTTTTGTACTCAGGGGCATCAGCTGTGGTTACCGTCGACTGCTTACCATAGCTGACTAACGATGTGCTTAAAACAGACAACGGCTTCTTATCGATTGAACTAAGCTGTTGGCTATAGAATGGTCATTGCCGATATCTTCTCGTTTGATGTCTACCGAAAAACTATTCATTGATTCAAGGTACTGCTTTCTAGCTGCTGGGTCTGCTGAAATGCAGTTGCTTGTGGTCTAGGGTTTGAAGTTGCTTCTCGAGCGAATGGATGGGCGCGAGTCGAGGTAGGATATTTTGACGAGCATCGTACTCATGTTGGCTGCTTCATTTAGAATTGGCTGTGTGTACGTCGTAAGCCGACCTGGAGAGTCACTACCTAGCGCTGGTGATACACATCAACATTGGTTTACTGAGTATATTTGTGCTTTTCCTCTGACTGGTCTTCGATTAGGAACATCTTCGTCCTTCGCGTTAGCGTTAGCCTGTCGCGCTCCGTCAACATTAAATATGTGATATGCAAAAACTTTATGCAGTATGATGCTACAAGCGTTCATTCTGTGATAACAGTGTGAAGTATCGCTGAAGTGATTATCGATTATGCCGCGTGCCGAACAATTAAAGGAAATAAATAGATTATTCCCTATATATATATATATATATATATATAGATTTGTCGACAGTACTTTGCTTTAGTTATTAACTTCTACATTGCACATCTGTGAATAGGATTTTGCGTTAGTACGAGGATCTCTATAGGCCAGAACTATATAGAACAGAACAGGAAAATAGTTTATAGAATATTCGATATCACGACTACGTTAAACTATTTTCCTCTGTAATCGTTGTCACGTTCTCCTCACGCAGTATGACCACCCGAAGCGGTGACCTTCACCTATCGTTTGTTTGGTATTTTACTTATCGACATTCTAGTTCCTATAGGGCCATGATACTGTCGACAAGTGGTAAAAATATAGTACAGGGTATACAGCAATGTGCACCCTATTATATGGCCTGGCTAGAACGAAACAACACCGATCAAGCAGCGATATGCTGATAAAAAGGTCGTGGACGAATCGGTGACTCGCAGCCAGCTAACAAAAGTCGACACTGGCAAGTGCTATATAAGGAGGACAGCAAAAATCAGTGACAGAAAAACCGTTAAAATCTATCCAACTGCAGAGCAGTAAATACACTGTGCGAACACGTGACCGTTCTTCAGACCGATCTTCACTGCTATAAACCAGTACAAGTTAAAACGAGGTACTATCGAAGTGGCCTCGGCTGCAAGTCGCAACGCTAAATGTACGGTACGAAGGGTCAAATTCAATCAGAAAATGCTTCTCTCGGGTCAAGTAAGTGGCATAACTAGAAAGGCGAACGAAGGAAAGGGATCCAGCGACGCGATAAAAGTAAAGCGGATAGAGCCTGTATTAGCGGATCAGGCACGGTACTGCAATTACGATAACGAAATTAGAGTTCAACGAAGTGTCAATCTCAAAATGGATTGTTTACGGCTTAGATGAACGGGAAAAGAGCAACAGCAGGACGTTCGACATGAAGTATAAGCATCAATGATTAGATAACGTTAAGATATGCACTATTTACGGGAAAGATTATTTGGCTACTGGAACTTGTAACTGAAAGTTGTTACTGAATTGCTCGATAATATCGCTAGTATCGATATAGTTATTTGAATTCAATGTCGTCTCTTCTCGTTAGTCCAAGTTATATCCAGTATTAAATATTAGTATCTTTAATAAAACCTTACGAAAATCGACACATACAACTGCTCTTCTTGTGTTTACGGGAAACTATTATTACCAACTACGATTACAGATCTTTTTGAACATTGTTGCAAAAATGCAAATTTAACCAATGCCGTATCAATAGTGCCTGCCATATATTGTCACTGTCATCAACGTATCGCTGGCGAACACCCGAAAGAATGGTATCGTCTACACTGATTGAATGGAATACGTTTCGAAGAACCCAAACCGTCTCATCCGCTTAAAACACATTTTACGTGCTCGCGTACATTTTCTCACGGTTAAGCAGAAAAATACGTTTGAATTAGCTGCATGTTACCTGGCGGGCCTTGGGCAGATGCTCACGTTCATGTACTCCAGCCGAACTGCAGGGTTCATGGCCCATTCAGGCTGGCTTCAGTTTATAGATATCTGTATACATGTACGGTCAATTTATCTCTATAAGTATACGTAATGGCGGCAACCTTCACCGCGGAACAGGCAACAACAAATGTAAACCAGAAATAGCTAAGTTTTCTAAAACTTTTTTCGAACACCTATAAATATTTACCATGATCTTTTATATCACTCGGCTCATGTTGATTTTAAGCTTGAACTTCACCGCTTTCACTGGTGATGAGGTTCTTTACAATTTTTGCACGGGGTAGCTATGGAAATACGCGATTGGTGAGAGGCACTGTTATCCTTTGGCGTCGTTGAATGGCCTCCGTGCAAATTGTCCTCAGTAGATGCTTTGCAAGGCAGAGCTTGTGGTATCAGCGAGAACCCAAACCCTGGGCATGGTTCTGCTATATAATGGCCGAAAAAGTAAGGCGCTGTCGGTATTGGCTGTGGGTTTACTTGGCCTGGCGCTTGTAGCCCTGTTTGATTTATCGCTTGCAGCCCTGCTTGGGGTATGGGCTGTAGCACTGCCTGGTAACGTGAAAGGTTTCCAAACGCCGTCTGAGGCTGGATAATACCAGTCGCTACACCAGCTGGCTGTAAGGCAGCGTGAATCGGCAGCCCCGACGGAAAATTTTGAACGTTAGGCTGTATGGGTTGCAAATTGTACACATACTGTGGTTGTACAAAAGCGTTCGGAGGCGTCAGTCCTTGTGGAGCCTGTGACGAAGCCGTACTGCCAAATGTTGACGAAGGTGATTGTTGCGGCGATGAAAGAAGTGAAGCAGAGTCGAACTGAGGGCCGTAGAGCGCTGGTACATAAGGACCCGTAGGTTGAGCACCATGCTGCTGCGCCGACTGCACTGCCTGAAGATTGAACATGGGCAGTTGTGGCAGAGACTGCTGTGCTTGACCCATAAGTTGTTGTGGTGGGCTTGGAACATGACCTTGCAGGATCAGCGGTTGCAGCGCAACGTGCTGTGGCAAACTATGAACATTGTACATTTGCTGATAGGGATAAGGTACGGGCCCAGACCCATGGGTCTGGTTATTGACTACGAAGGGTAGGGCCCCTGCAGCGTAGCCGGGTGCGCCTGCTTGTAGACCCAGTTGTGCAGCGGACTGCTGTAATGCGGCTTGAATGACTTCTGGAGGTATGTTGAGCACCACATAATCGCCGGGTTGCCCCGTAATTGGGTCCATCTGCATATGCATTCTGATGAGTTACAGGAGTCACTAGAGAAAATCGTCTACTCTGCTTTCCGAAGTTTGCTACTAGATTACATACAATATACTTATGAAACTCGCATTACTTCGTTGTTACAACACAATAATCCTACCTGAAATCATTATCGGAAGCTTTGCGAAAACAAAACAAAAATAGACCAATGGGTAGATTGCTGGTCAAGTTTAGAGGTCGTATTAACATAGAACTCGAAGGATTAAATGTGACGGAATTAGTTGCAGGTATCATAATAATAATATTTGAAAATTGAAAAACAGGATGTGCTGCCTAGGACAATATGCAAACGAAATTTTCGCACCAGCGGACGCCGAGAACGAACTGCATTATACCCAATGGTTAATTTAAACCACACTAGTCATCGATAGTCAAAGAAAAAATCAACAAAGTGGACCCTGTATAAGCGCACTCTCGAAAACAGTCGTTTTCTTCACAAATGCACGCACACATACATCCATCAGCCGCCGTTTATATCAATCTAAAGCGAAATCAAGCTTATGTCATTCAGTCAGATTGAAATTAACTACTCAACTTATGTCTTTCTATAAGGTCGAGAGAAAGATTAAGGATAAACACTGCTAACACACGATTATATTCATGTATTCGAGTATTCAGCAAATGACGCCGCTAAGTTTCGTCGCGGTATCGAGGCCAGCTAGCAGACGTCGCAGGCTAGGTGAGTTCTGTGCAATTGTTCAGTATTCAGCTAAGTTCACTTGTATTCAGGATTAACTCCTGAATCGCTGACGCAGGATTTGCTGCTGCTGGTTCTGATAGCCTGGCAAGGAAATGAAAGCCCGGGTACAGAATTAACAAATACAGAGATCTTGCAGTGACCGAATGCAAAGTAAGGGCAGAAACAGACCTGGGTACTGCCAGTTGTAATTATAGTACCACAATCTTGCGAACTTGCAAATTGTCTCCGCAGTCGCCATGCGGGACAAACAACGACTACAAAAGAGAGCTACAGGGCTGATATCAAGCAAGCTGAAGCACCTGTTGATTGCGGGCGGTGGTTGGAAGACTGCGAAGAGAAAACTTGCTATGCACAAACCTTACGATACTATACAAATGTTCATAGCAATCAACGAGAAAATAGAAAGTGCAAACAAAAACAGTCTTACACGTCTAATCGCGCGCAGTCGTGCAGAATCTCCATAACGCGAACAGTACCTCAACCCAGGTAGTTCCTGACCCCCATCTGCTAAGCAACTGACAAGAACCTGTAGTATGAATGTGAGTCGCTTTGACTGCGCTGGAGCTATCGTATTCATTAAGCAGGCTGATTACCCTTTTAGCGTCTTGAGTTGGAGAAGCCGCGTGTCCCGGGCGCCTTAACAACCTGAACCTAAAAAAGCATTTTTTTAGGTTTTTACAGAGTCGGCAAGCAGCTCCACCAGCAGACATATTGTAACAGTCTTTGTATTACCACCAGAAGGCTAGTTCATATTATGCTTATGTATATGTGAACTTATGTGTCGGAGTTAAAGTACTTCTGTATGTTAACGAAGGCTATCCGTGAACGAACACGCAAATACGGATTCGGGTAAGCAGTGTTCGGCGAAAAGAGATAAAGCTAAATATGTAATCAAAATGACCTGCAATCAGCAGAATCGAACTAATGTTATTGATAGGGGCTACTTAATTTATAGAAGTATCACGAATCATTTTATTGGAAAGCTTTTTTAAGTTGGTAGCTTCTTGCCCATCCTGCCATGTTTAAAATAATTAAGGTAATGTAGTAGTCGTAATCATATAAAATAGACTTGGTGACTTTTAATATTGTGGAATATCATGAAGATACGAAGAGTCGTGCTGTAAGAAGCTGATGATGTCAATTATATGATTTATTATTAGTGCCATTAGGACGTATATTTGTCAATTTTAACAGTGCGTAAAAAGACCAGGGGTCGCTAATTCAAACTGCGTCAACGACAAGCAAATGCTACACAATTTGTGTGAATAAAAAAAACATTTTTATTAACAACCTCATTGTCTGTATTAAGTTGTTTTTATTAAGCCATTTGCTTGGAAGCTGGTCAGCTACACCACCTCTGATATGTACCTAAATAACGCACTTTTATGCACCCCCTAATTACTAAATCATAGCATTTACATTTTTCACACGTGGCGAGACAAAAATCGTTTGGTTTAAGGCATGTCCGCGTAAAAGCAAGCTTAAGTACTGCTTCTCACCATATTTTACTTTTTAAGTGTTCCAGTGTGGCTAGCCTGTAGCATGGGTCTACCTCTGATTTTTACATAGTTGCTGCTTTTTGTTCTCATTATCACGAACATCTTCTCGGCATAAGCCATTCAGGTGGTAGGTTTCAAGCGCAGGCCATTCATTTGAACGCCTTCATACGCGTATGAAACCTTGTACAAATTCCTCTAATCCAATGTCGTCATTCTACTTTCTTTCCATCCCCCTACCTAAAAGCCCATGAAATAAATCATCTTTAGTACAAACCTGTGACTTGCTACTGTGCAACAAGATTTTTTAACCTAAGACACTTTTACAATGAGGCCGAAGAAAACCACTTCATATGGCCCTTGTAGAATATTTACGAGCTTCTATTTCTCTTTCTTTTAGAGACTTCGAAGAAGGATACTAAGGGCGATACCCAACGCTTTGTTTCAGTTTATTCGCCTATAGTTGCAGTGGAGTTGGTAAATGTATAAATTGGAGTATGACCTACTGGTTTACATCATTTTGGCAAAAGTAGAATTAATCATTAGAAAATCCTTACTGCACATGTGTGCAGGTTTTCCATAAGTTGGCATATAGTAGAAATACATTTAAGCGATATACTCCAAATTTTTCAATATATTTCAGATTTATCTACCAGGGCCCAGGCTGCCCCTTTCTGCCCGATGTGTATCTGACGTTTACTGAACTTTTTCTATAGACGGGAAAGATCATTTTGTTTAAAAAATGTTTCTTTGAAAGTTGTTTTGTACAAATATTAATAAAGCTAAAACCTTTATCTTACGTACGACCTACCATATTTTTTCGGACTCTCATTTCAGGGAACTTCCTCCTTGCATCGTCATTTGAATCATCTCCATTACGAACTAATTTGTTTTCTCTATACGATTCGCAGTCAAAACTACAAGGTTCAAGACCGGAGTTTTGGGGAGAGAGAAAGAGAGAGAGAGAGAGAGAGAGAGAGAGAGAGAGAGAGAGAAAATACATTTGTTATAATTGGCGGCAATGAGCATCTGCCGTAACTAGTACACACAAACTATGTGTATTCCAGCCGATCACACACAGCATTTATGCATAGACACACAATACACATGTCTGGTATTAGCACGAGCGAATCGGACTTATCATACTGCTTTCCTCGATCATGGTATAGCTGATAGGTCACAGGGAAGGATTTATGCGAAAAGGGATTGTAAGGAGTAAATACCCTCAACGCTGGTCTCTTCCACTGCACGAAAGGCAACTGCACTGTTTCCTGTACAAGGGAGCCACTCCTCACAAGCAACCAAGAGTTCCCACCAATGCCCTTGCTGATTGGTATGTCAAAGTTGTAGCGGACAGACTTTCGAACGCCGTTCGCTACTACTATGTAATAGCTTCACCACGACCTTGCGTCAGGGGTGCTGTCCGTTGTTTACGCCCATGTCAACAATAAATTTCTAGGGTATAATTTCTTTGTGTATATAGGTGGAGGTGGACTCTGCGTGAGAAAGGAACGAGACTTCTCTCAACGCATGATAGAGATAATCGCTTATGTTATTGGTGGCTATCTGTCGTTTACAATCTGTCAAGCGTCTGCATGTTTCAGCCCACGGTGTAATACTGTTTCCTGCCTTGTGTCGCGAGTATCGGGAACAATGCTAGACTTCCAATGTATTCCTAGTTGCCAAAAATGGTGGCACAACTAACTCTACGAATTTTTCTAGTACGTATTTTTAATAAATTGATCATCTCTACAATAACACTTCTGCCATCAGTAAGATGCACCAGTCGACCGGTTTCTTCTTTGTGATGAGTGACCGAACGTCATTAACATTCCCTGACGACAGCTCGGTGAGCGGCTGTCAGCAAGCGAGAGCTTCGTTCATGTTTCACTGACTTAACGGCCATAAATCGTCTTGGCATATACGGGGCGTTCGTATTTTTATTAATACTACCGTCGCTGTTCTCGTACATGATAGAAGACGTATTTAATAACAGTCTATGATACCTTATGGTGAAGTAATTATGCTAAAGCATTGGCTGCATTACTTGACCCATAGACATGTTACTTAGTAGCATATTAATAATGTTCTTCGAGCATGGATTATTTGCTCGTTCTAAATGAAGCGCATAGTCAAATAGTCGCGAGTACAGATAGTAAACGAATGATAAAAATTACCTGAAGACAGAACCTTCGAAGTGAGGTTAGCGACTGACTCCATACGTTGTTCTCACGGTCATGCCGTAGCTGGACGTCAAAGCGGACGTTTCAAATTCAACAAACGAGAAAAATACACAATTACTTGGTAAGTTGCAGGTTTATTCAGCAGTTCTATAATAACGTCTAAGTTGAAAATCTAAGACTGCAAAGCTTTTTACCTGCGAACACGGCCGTTATCACTGGTGCTGCAATCGTTAGCCATGAGATCACTCTCTGCGGCCGGAAGTAAAAATAAAATTGCCTAACAGACGTTTAATTTGGTCGCTAACCTTAAATTAGAATGTTATTAAATGAAACTGCATTTATATGCGTAATATCACATGTTATTTTTTGTTTGTATGGTACTAAACATTAGTTAGAAATATACGAATCACGTAAATATGCGTATATTTCTAACTAATGTGTAGTATCATACAACGGTGTAGGAACAAGGTCTCCTATACTACTACTACTACGCACGAACCTAGGACATCGTCTTTCGCGCCATGCAACGTATTTTTTGTCGTGAGGGCTCTGTGTGTAATACCTTGGCGAATCGACGAGGCCAAAAACGAAAGGATATGGTGACAAAATCGCGCTATGTAATCGCACGGCTTTCGAAAACTAATTACATTAAAATAACGTAAGGGCACGAGGTAGGTTCATGTTTTTATTACGACGTGTCACATTTTTATCGAGATTTTATCGATATCAATGCATAGGAAAATTGTTACGAGCTAATCGATAATAAGGTGAATGATATCTAGCGATATACAAACGTATCTTGATTTTATAAGATATGTATCTTTACTATTTTCGCCTACAACACCTACAACAAACGATATTGATGCTTTCGGCACTGGTACAAGTCATCCGATTCAGATGTTCTGCCTTGACGCAGGAATTAACTTGCTCAAAAGATAAGATACGCTTTTTGTAGAGTGTGAATGTTATGACCAATTTCAGTGTTACCAATTCCCCGACGGTCTGAACGTTCGTACCTTTAGCTTAGCAGTAGTACGGCTGGGCTATAGATCCCATTCACTAAGAACTTCACAGACTCAAGAAAAAAAAAAAAAAATAATAATATTTTTGTCAAATCAAACGACTAAATGAACGCTTCACAGCCCTTTGCCTTTCCAGTTTCATAGAGCCTAATAAAGCAAGTTCTTATTTTTTGCAATTAGAAGCACAAGGCAGAAAAGGTGCAGATTTATCTTTTTTTTGTGCTTTCATTCATGACGCCATTCGATTTTCATCGATTTTAGCCGGTGAACGCCTGCTGCTTCGCGACAGTAAAAGCAGCAAACATGAAGTACACTGAACTTCGAAATATCGTGTTCGTCAAAAAAGAAACTCAGTTCGATGGTGCAGAATAAAGCAAATCTCCTTCGCGGATTTATCCTTTCCATTTCCTTTTTGGGTGGGAAAAGCAAGAGTGCAGCTTATGTGCTTCAGTGTAAAGTTTTCATTGCTCAATATCAGTTGCAAGCACGAGTTAATCATCAACATTGTAGTCGCCATTATGAGATGGATCGCGCTAATCAAAGTGGCATAAACACACCCCATTATCGCCACTGCCATTATCTCCTGAGACAGCCAAAGCGGCAGCATTCCTTGCTGGTCTCTATCCAGGCCTCATTACCCTATAGATTCTTTAACGTTTTTCACTCGCATGCCCCGTTTTGACTATGTATTAAAAAGAGACAACTCTTTCTAGGGTTGAGGACATCTAAAGGAGAGGCAGTTGAAGGGCTGGGGATACGTAAGCATGCCTTATTTGGTCGTCCCGTGATCTCGTTGAAATAGGCATTTTCAGCATAGATAATTTTGCTCTAAGCGGTATTTATAGTATTGTTTAGATCCAATCGCATAAGAAAACTTCTTCGTTAAGTAATTCGTATTAGCTATTGGGCAGCGTTATTATTATACAGATTAAAGGATTAACTTCAAACTTTGTAGGACCCTATATCATACACTCAAATGCCGCAAAAAGGCTATTTTCGGCAAGCTGTTATTGATGTAAAACAGATCTTCGTTTATGTTTTATGTTACATTTGTACAAGAATGAGTTTTGCACATAATTGCAAATTGTTGTTTCTCACTGATATTGCCATGATCGGCCTCTTGTTCTTCTTGACGAAATGTGCTTGTTCAATACCACATAGTACTTTCAGTAGTTAGTTGCCGGGTTAATCAATGCGTTACTCTGAGTGTTTGAATAGAACAGACGATAGCAGTAAGGATGTACTATTTGCCTATGTAAATTAATTGTTTAAGCGTTTAACATGTTTTTGGCGCCTTTCACCTTTTTTTCTCTATCGACTCCTTTTCTCTCAAGTTCTCTAAGTAGCGGCGTCTCGCCATACAAAAATACTATGCCCCTGCCTGCGGTGAGTGGACTGACAAGCGCGAGGTGGCTTATTGTCATCGCCAGTCAAGCTTCGATAAACGGCCCAATTATCTAGAAGGAATTATAGACCCTAAGCATATCCAGATCATCAAAACGCCCACCTGATGGATGCGCAGGAAACCAGAATTAGTGAACCCCCAGATTTTTACAAGAAGGCTCACTTTAGGCATGTTGGGCACTAACATAGCTCCAGTTTTCTGTATATGCTCACCTAGATTATTGAAAACACTAAGGAGCTTTTCAGCTTGGGGCCGCCGAGTCTCCACATGTCAGAGGAATATGAAGTGCTTTCGAACGGCTGACTGGCACCTTTCAGTTAGCTTTGCGGAAAATCGAGAGGCTTAGGGTTAACAGTTCTTACAGAGGGCCAGGCAGACCCATGCAACCTGGTACTACCGGCCAACGTACTGTCAGAACTTAGAAGACCTCCACTATCGGGAGCATCTTCCGCATAATGGGTAACAATATCAAACCAGACGAGGCCGAGATTAAGATAAACTCAATTACAAAGACCAGGGATAGCGACCTCGCCATAAAGGTTTATAGAACCAAATCTATGTGTGCGTTGTGGAGGGTCATGCAGCCAACTTCATGATACCTCCTGTTTTCAGGAAGGCGATCCTAGATTGTAAGCGAGCTACCAACGAGAAACCCGTTGAAGGTAAGACTCAAGAAAAAAAGCACAAGCTACTGTTCACAAGAAGCAGCAATACAAAAAGAGGAAATGGGTCTCATCTAACGCTGAAGAATACATTACGCAAGACTTCAGTCACACCGTGATAGTCCACGACGCGTCTGAAATACCCATTCCGTCCAATGGATCACCTCAAGTTGATCCAGGCTAGCTGTAATCAACGCTATCCACGCTATGCTAGAGGAAATTATGAGCAGGTGAGAGACGAATGAGACGTTTAGTTAGCAAGCGTAACACAGCATTGATAAGCAGCAGAACTGACCGGGAGCGTCTGTATCATTGCAGATTGGTTTCTGTAGATCTAACTATTGCTACGCAATGAAAGAATGGTGAACCTGATTTTTGAATGGCGAGTACGTATCACTGAGGGAAACTTCAATAATCACTATACTACAGAATACTTGTTATCAAAAGAAGCATGGCACCTCCCGCTGCCTTTCGACCCCGGTTCAAAATTTAAAACAAGAAGGACAGAAAGAAAGTTTTACATGGTTCTCGCACAGAATGGTCTCCTAGAGGCCGCGGGAAAATTCTGAGAAGGGCAAATAAAGGTATGCAAAATTATCAGCGCTTGAGCTGTGTAATCTAGGTGGGTAAAGCCGGTACGCTAAACGTGTGGGCTGACTCTCTTCAAGGAATTCCCTGAAAATGTCGCAGCAACGGCTATCAAGGGCTTCCGAAAAGGCCAGCTCAAAAATGATCGATATCGTACTAATATTAAAAAAAAAAAACAGATTTCAGGCCTAGTCAGCTCGTTCGCCGAAGTCTTAAAGGCAACTAGAGAGAACGGACTAAAAATGTAATAACTTCAACAAAGAACGGATTCCGTAAACACAGACAAGGGTTCATCTCAATACACCACGCAATTGGTGAAGCACATTTCTTTACGTAGCTCGACATTGAGGATACAGAAGGTGTTCCTGGCCATCTTCCCGAATGTCTGTAAAGTTTTTGACAGTCTTTCATGGATGGTAGCTTCTTGACATCATAACCAGAAAATGAGTACCGCTTTATTTAATTTGAATGGTATGTAACCATTTTTAGCACTGGGCGGTCCAGACGTTTTGCGATGTCTGGGATGAGGTAACGCATTCGAATTCCATGCTTGGTTGTAAGAATTGCGGCCCGTTCTGCCTGCAGGCTCCAATTGTTCCTTATTTTTCCTTTTTTACCTTTGTTTCTACGGGCCATGTTCCCAAAGTCTCCATCTTCCTTTCACCTTCAGATTTGACGGTGGTGTTCCAGCCAGGACCTACTTATACAGAATTGGCGAGGGTTTTTGCAATCAGCACGTCGAAGACTCAGCCGTTCAGCCTTGCTGGTTTGCTTTAACCTAGAGGTGGCTAGAATTACAGCGAGAACAAAAGTTTTAAGACAATGGCTGCGAGAAAATGAGCCACGTGTAAGAAATATTTTTAAGGCTCCGCGAAATCAGCTTGCCTACTTGATGGAATTTATCTACACGACGATAGGTGAATAGCAGCTGAGCGTAACGATAGCTAACGAGATTCAAAAAGAAAGGGAATAGTTTCTTCGACTAAGAAGGATTATATCTCTGCAGAAAGAAATCAACGCAGGACATGCGTACTTATGTAAATGGCGCTGATTTATTGTTGGGTTTACGAAAGACCCGGAGGAACATCCTTCGTGTGAGATGCAGCGCGTTTGGTAAGGCAAGAAACCCGATGGGTGACTCCAGTCGGTCGCCGCGGTAAGTTTCTGTCACTCCCTTTCACCAGCCCGTTGTACTGTTAAATGAAGATCCAGGTTGGCGGAGTGAAATATGGGCGAAAAATTGAAAAGTAATCAATAGAGGTATCTGCTGGACTAAGTCCAACCATTGAGACTGAGCCCCAGATTCGGCCCACATGAAATAGGCTCTGCGCTACTGATAATTGATCGTACATAATAACTTTACTAGGCTACTGATTAAAAAGTTATTTGTTAACAACCATGGCCATGTTCATCGGATAGGTATTACCTACAAGTATTTTATATCTGATTAGCTTACAGGCATACTTGTCAGAGTACTAGCCGTAACAACAAGGGATGGCTGCTATTTGGTATTTTCGCTTCTCGGATTATTATCGCACGATGAATAAACAGAAAAAAAAAACGATTCTACAGAACAGCAGTCTTCTGTTCATATACACTAACGAGCGAGTCCCGGCTGCTTTAAAAGACTGCTCCCACTCAAAAGTGCAGCGTCAGATAAAGTGTGGTCCGCCGCATTTCGTATTGGCAATGAATCCACAATGTGCTCAGCAGAATGAGATTTCAACGAACAGTTCGCTGTTGCTAGTGCTATTACCATCGCATATTGGCATACCATGTAGCCATTGTGGGGGTTTGTAAAAGTTTACGTCAATGCTTGCTTTTCAATAGAATCTGCTTTAAATTGCCTTGTATTGCCATAACGATAGGATCCTTGCTCGATCATGCAAGTCAGTATAGATGTCCTGATTTTCTAAGGGCCAGCCCAGATATAGTTCATTTGCGTTAGGAGCGAAATTACCACTTGGAGTAGCATAGTTCGATGTGCGACCAACTTCTAAAAAAGGCGGTGGGTTAGGCTGTTTTTTTGCCTTCGATTGTAACCCAAAATGCAGGGTCGATCGTTTACACGAACAAGCCTAAAATAAGCCACAAGTGACTTTTCCCAAACCACCGCTGAGTGCTAACCCTTGTACTGAGAAGATTATTTTGCAACTTTTGATTTATAGCCGCCAACCGTGGTTAACTGATAGTTAAAGGCTAGTTGTATTGAATACATGATGAACTAGCGTAAGTAATAAATAGAGTGAATTTCAACGAGATGCTGTTTCTCCTTTGTATTCCGTCAAGCGAAAATACAATATTTTGCAATGCTTTTTCCTACCCGCCGTCTGGAGTTTAATTATGATATATCTCAATTATCGCAAAGATAAAAAACCAAAACAATCAAACATTTTGAGGGACGCTTCTGGTCTGCAAAAAGTCGTTTTGCATTGATGATAAGTAGGATATTGGAGCTAAGAGTTAACTGTTTGAACTTGTGGTTTAGCAAACGGATGCCTGGTCAATTCAATATACAATTTTCCCACATAGAAGGAAAATGAAGATATTTACGACAGGTAATTTTAATTTTATTATAATTCTTAAATTAATATACAAATATCATAAAAAAGTCAGCGTAAAGGTGATTTATGGTTAACGCGCGTATTGATGATAGTCTGTTTATTGTTGAATCGCTAGTGGTATATTTACACATAAGTATACAGATTTGCAGCTTGCGACATTAGTTTTGTTGACTTCCTTGACAATTCTAACGTTTATATCTAGCAGGTGCATTTAAAGCAGCATCGATTATACGATAGTAATAATGGTGAAACTGCTCATGAAGACATTGCTGAGTTCGTTTCATTAAAATGTATTCCCGTGACGATAATTTTCCAATTTCCCCGGAGACTCTGCCGCCCTAAGTTTTATCCTTATTGGCCTTTTTCCGCTTAAACTCTTGGAGTAATGAAGTTCGCCCATAGATCAGTAGTAAAATGGCACACCCCGTAAGAGTTGTCGCAAGTACTGCATGGCCCCACATCAATACCATAGGGTAACTGTCAATGAAGGGCCCAATTAGCAGACCTGGTATCGTCATTCCTGCACACACACAAATAAATATTACACTCATATGATTGTGCGTCAAAACTATATATTGAATACCCCAAACGGTCGCATTTCCAAAAAACGGTCCCAATCCAAATGACACCATGATCGTGCCCAGCCATACTACAAGCACTGATTCTTTAATATAGAATAGCATTCCTAATGTGGCTATCATCAAAATGAAATGGAAGACAGCTATTAACTTTCCGGGACTGAATTTTAATGTGAGCAGCGTTGCGAAGAGTCGACCGATCGTGAAGCTCGTCCAGAATGCGGATGCTAAGTAAGCAGCAGATGATTTAGACAAGCGTAAATTCTCCTGGCATACTGCAAACGTTGGCAGATACGCAGAAAATGTGACCTCGTCTATGATACCGAGAAACAGGTAAATGGATAATAAAGTAATGATTGTGTATTTTGACTTTTGCGGCAGATCTTCATTGCTTTTTGGAGAGTCTACGCCGGGCTTTGGATCGGTCCTGTCGAATGTGTACAAGACGATAATGGAAATGGCCGCTGCAAGCAATATTCCGCCCATAATACCGTAAGCGAAATAGATGCGTGAGGCACTTCTTATCCCTTTTTCTAAATTCAGAGCCGTCGCTGCAGTCGTGTCTAATAGTACGGTGTCTGACGCACTATGTAATGTTCCTGATCTGCAATGAAATTCATATTTGTAAAGATAAATATTAAGCATCTAGCCCGAGAGGCTATTGAATTGGGGCACTTTTTCATTCAGCTCAAAGATAACGTATTGGGAAATAGGAAAAAGGGAAAATCTAAGATGAACTGGAGCTGTTTAACCTAGCGCGACGGAAGTATTACTAACGAGTGATTTATGTTTTGGATGCTGGAGCTTAGGAACGGTTCACAGATGAATGGCGCAACAATTCCGCCTAAACCAAATACAAGATTGTAGAGCTGCAGCTGAAAGCCAGCCTTATGCCTCCAAATAACTTGTATCCACACGTGCATCCCTGACAATCAAACCGAAAAGAGCATCGCATGCCTGGGTTAAATATAATTTCTGACTGGTGTCTGACCAGTCGTCTTAACTGACAGTAAAGCATGCAAAAGGCAATCATGAAATTTCATACGACAAAAAATGGTGGCCTTCTATTTTCTTGCGTGGCTTTACTAATGTCATTATGGTAATGTTTGCTTACCTACGTCAGCAGTCGATAAAATAGATCCGAGTATAAAGGAAACGATATGCAACATTATCACGTTCGGTAACAATGGGACGAGAACCGCTAATAGTCCACTCAGTAGGGCGCATACGGCCAGAACTAGTTGGATATTGCATGAACGGTACATCAAACCACCTGGAAACAAGCAGATTTGTGCTTTAGCAGATATGTATATTTGGGAATGAATATTGTTGCTCTCAGGTTGGATCCATGGTTTGAGCATGGTCAAGCAATGTCTATAGATGACCAGATTAGGTTAAACTTTTAGGCGTTTTTACAAATAAAGTCGAAACACACTTGGCGTGTAAATAGATTGATCTGAGGATGCCTAGGTAAGAACGATGCAGATATTTGCTGAACTACTAGTGGAATGGAAAAATAGTGTAAGCAGAAGATACATTAGGTCTAAGGCTAAGGGGGAAGACCACATGATCAAGAGCGAGGAGAGGAAGAACTAATGAACCGAAGGAAGAAAAGGGGATAGGACGAGCTTAAAGCGACAAGAATGAGCAAGAGGAAGCTTATCAAGCATAGCAAAAGAAATAAATCGAACGAACGAACGAAGAGCTTATAGAAATCCGAACATGAGGGCTTCTGCACCGCATCGTCACAAATAAGCTAAAAAAAGGTTCACCAGACTACCACCTAACGCTATAAGGAAGATGATCGGATTCCTGTTTATAACGTAAACGGCTAGAGAGAAGGACTGCATACAAGTCAATAACGAAGTCACTTCAGACGGAACGATGGAAGAGGTAGAGGACGTCTGAGAAGGACTAGGAAAGGCACCAGAACCTAATGATGGCCATCCGGGCGCTGTCAAGCTCTGGGGTTTGAAGTTAAGGACTAGCAAACAGGTTTCTGAGAAAAGAGAAGTTTCTTACAGTCTGGGAGAAAAACAGAATTGGTTCTGACGTTTAAACCGGGTGGTTTATCCTACAGACAGATATGGCTGTCGAACACATTTAACGTAATAAGGAAGGTTCCTCTGGAAATACTACGAGAAAAGGATTCAGCAAAATCATGGGTTGTCAGACTTCCACTATGATTTTACAAGCGCAAGACCCATGAATGCAGCTATAAGAAGGGTGCTCAATTAGGATGCTGGCGAGTTACTACCAATATCCCACAAGGCTCAGTTGTTAGATCGATACTAGAATCTGGGCTATGATGAAGTGTCGCAGTTGCTGACGAAAAAATCGGACCAGGTGGCATATGCTGATGATTTAACGCTGGTTGTCGCCGCATGTAACGAGGACCTTCTGGCAATGGACGACGGAGCATTACCTGCAAGCTGCTCCGTAGACGCAACGTTTTTTTAACGGATTGGAAGAAAATTAAGAAGAAGAAGAAGCTCACTCTTAACTTAGGAGCCGTACATATTTCTACAGGAAGAAAGGGGCAATCTGTAAGTATCATTAAGGACATGACGCTCATTAGCTCAACGCATGTTGAACATACGGCAGCGAAATACCGTCAGCTAAGCGTTAAACTTGCGAAAATTTTACCGATAATTGGAGAGAATAAAGAACACGCCCGAGGAGCTACAGTAGCAAAATATACGGTACTCTATGCCTGCCCCGAAAAGGCGGGTAGGCTTTTAGCACTAAAAAAGAACCGACGTGCCCCGCTATCGGCCCAAGGAGCAACCACGATCCGAGTAGCTATGGCTTATAAAACGATCGCGACTGCAACGATATTGATAATTGCAAGAACGATACCATGAAGTCACCTTGTGGATGAACAAGCGACAAAAGCAGTGGATGAATAATTCGATCTTACAATGGCAAAATATCTACTCTAAACAAATGAAGCAGGTTTTGGATCAGCTGGATTCCCGATTCATATACGGTCTAAAACACTTGCCCCAGAATTAACGTAATGGTCTGTTAACCCTTTTAAGGAGGTGTCGTACTACGTCACCTAGGCTTTCTCCGGACATGAACAATTTTAAGCGTACAGGGCACGGATTACAAAAATTGCTGCTAACATCTGTATTCTATGCACTTTAGGGTATACAGATCATGTAGCGCACACGATCAAGAAGTGCACCGGGCCTTAAGGACGACCCGAAACGATGCCAGACACATGAAACCATTGCAACTGGATACCAAACGCATTCTAAGGCAAACGATGAATGAGTGGAATGGAACACCTTTCACATAAAGGGTATCATCTAACGAAAAGAAAACTTCGAGAGGCAAAGGAGGAGTAACAAAACAAACCAAGCAATCAGGTCAACGATTGCTTTGAGCAAACCTGAGGAAGAGTTCATAAATTCTCTAATATCACTTCATAAAAGAAGCCATACGTTGAAAAAATGCTAACGCGGTATGTCTATTTTTTAGGGTAGAAAAACGTTTTATCAAATCAGGATTGCAAGCTCGAGTTCTAAGCTTGTATAGCAATTTGAATCCCCACACAACATACATAACTGTGTTCTCCTGATATCTTAAAAAAAATTTAAAGAAATGCGCCGTAGAGTACACTCTTCGTAACAATTCGATTTGGTGCATACTATCTTCAGTATTATAGAAATTAGGCCACCGAAAGACGGTTCCTAACCAGAACTGAGAGTCGCCAGGTTTTTCTTGGTGTAACCAGGCTCACTAGGCCATATATAGATAGTTTATAATATACTTGACACCTATCAAACTGTCCATTTTAATCTCAATTCTTACATTCGTTTAATCGAAATTATTGTGTAGTTTAAATTGCAAGATCAAAAGAAACAATGCTGTCTCGCGATTAGAGATAGACAAAACTTACTAATCAGCGCACCAAATAAGGCACCAGCCGATTTGGTGGTGAGTGTAAAGGATATGGCATGAACACTTGTGTGGAAGATTTCTGCCAAATCCAGTAGGGTTGCTCCATATGAAGAATCCATCATCCCCTAAAAGCGATTAATCGTCTGTTGTTTAGCTTAATTCCAACAGCGCTAACACCAACCATTCTAATTAAAGCTAAGTTGAACCTCTTTTAGGTAAATACAAGGTAAATTTATTTCAAATATATGACAACAGATTTGCTACCAGTTCGATTTGCTTTGTACCTAAGTGACAAAACCGGAACCTGTTGAAATTACGTATTTGTACACTATATTTCTATGACACCATTCATCTGTGATATCGAATTTGAAGACTAGTTCAGATTAGGCACATTTATCTAAAAATATGCCCAACTTTTACCTCGCCTATAATTTTCTTCATCGATTAGACTATAGGTTAGACCATATCATAGTACATTGTTAGCACTTTTACCATACAAGCGACGATAGTATTCATGTTGATTGTCTGGAGAATTTTAATCACTTGGGATGAAAGCTGCATTTTGGTTGGGCTTGATTGATCACTAAAATTTTCTTCTGTTGGTGTCCACTTTTATCTGGAATTCCGCAAAAGCACACAAAAATTCTCGCAGTCAACTATGTACTGGCATACCACTGCATTTGTATTTAGTTTTCACTATTTGAACGGCAAGTAAAATTAATGTCATGTGGTCGTGGTATTATTTCGATAGCTTTTATTGACTATTATTCTCCATAATAATAATAATAATTTCAAATAAAAATAAAAAAAAAACCGTAGATACTCATCTTCGATAGACTGTCACCACGGCTGTCCTGGGCAAGAACAAATTCAAATTTTTCTACTAAATTCGCCCTTGTATGGTTAACTCCGCAATCTGCCACATGTTAGTTATTGCCACTTTTAGAACAAGAGCCGAGTACGCCTGAGAATACCTAGGTAGAACATTACTATTTCTTTTTTTACCTGAGTCTGCGCTTGGCAATGCCTTACTGTTGTCTCTGAGGTCTCCTCAACGAAAACTGAAGGACACACGCTGACCTCGTAGTCAAGCAAGCTCCACAGGTGCGCAGTTTTTACACGCCACGTTCTGTTTCCTCCGTCGCGCTCTTATGACACACTCTTAAGTCATGTCACGTCCTAATGCTGGCGATACCCGGTGAGATTTTACAACGGTTTATACTCTAACTACTGTCCTTTGTCTAGATGCCACTCAATAACGCATGACATCGTAAATCATACTAGTTAGCGGCTTTGTTCATAGAGATTACTGTTACGTGTATAATTACTTGATAACGTCGCTCACCGCTTCTGTCATAACGTCTGCAAATGAAAATCATTACCCATGGATACTTGGCTGATGCAAGGTCAGTCACTGATCTTTTAAGGCTTTATAGTGAGTCAACATTTATTCGAGAGCAACAGCTCAGGTAAGAACTTTTTCAATAGGTATTCAGTAAATCCAATGGCTGTTTCAGTTTGACAAATACTATATTGAATTCATGAAGGAGACGGATTTGCCGTTACGGAGGTACCTCTTTTGATGACTAGAATCAACTCTTCAACGCCGCTGACGTCCTTTCCTGCACCGTTTAATCTCTGTGAAGTATTCCTCAGATTCATTCGTTTACAGCGCTATATTTTGCAAGCTTTAGTACTACGTTTGCCTTCATTGATTAAACACAGAATATATCCCTCGCAGCATCCTCTGTCATCTTCTCGTTAGTCGCACTATGGCCATCCACTAACCGTCGGCGAAAAGTCTAGTTAAAATTGTAAACATAATTCTGCCTATGTGGACATAAACTAGTATTACGCTCGTATTATATAGCGTTAGAATCTAATACTGAACAGCCGAAATAATTGCCTATTCAAAGAATTTTACCCCAACATATCTCGATCCGCTACGGTAAGAGATAGACCGTAGATTATAAAATAACGACCGTTTATTTCGACTTTTTCGATAGATCACGTCGCTTTTGGTGGGGTTTGCCTCAGGCTTTAGATCGTTTTGGTTGAATCCACACAAGATGAGGAAGTCAATGGCAGCTGTGACGGATACTACGCCCATAGTGCCGTCAGCGCGTGGATGCGTGAATTATTATCGTTATAACAGCTTTTTCTAAATTTGGAGCTGTTGCTGCAACTGCCCTCGATAGCTGAAACATTATGCAATATTCTTTTTGGCCTACAATATAATTCGTGTTCATCACTTGACGAGTTAATTGACGAATACGAATTATATTAATTAGTTAATTAAAAATTCGGTAATTACTAGGGATTTAGATCAATGAGCGACTACGGCAGGTTACTTCGTACCGATTTCAAAAGTATGAATGATTTCAAGTAAGTTGGAGATGTTGAACGTAATGTTTTCGATGCAACACTAACGGCCGGTTGGTGCCCAGGACAGCAGAGCTTAGAAAGGGCACAAAATTTCGCCTAGACCGAAGACAAAGGCGTAGAGCTCCACCTAAGGACCTATTTGATGCTGCTGAATACTCAACAAGTCAAACTCACGTTCATTATAACATCGCAAGCTTTCCTTAAATCTGATTTCGGATTTGGTGTACTAACGCTTAATTTAATGGAAGCAAAAAAAGACAATTACAAAATGCGTCCTGTTAGGTCTGTGGGGCAAGAGGTTGTTTAGCTACGCAAATATCTATTTAACTATTTCCGAAATCGATAAAATACTTCTAAGAAAATATATGCAGCGTCAACGCGCTGAATAATAGCGGCACGGGAACCATGAACAATCCACGCAATAGGACATCTGTTGCAAAAACTAGCTGGCTATCGAATAAACAGTACACCAAACCACCCGTAAGTAAGCAGATTGTGTTCTAGTACATATACGTAGATGAACACTGATATCGATGCTATTAGGTCTGTGAATTTTGATAGGTCACTGGATTCAACTTGGTTCGATGTCCTTTTTATCGTTTAACAGAAAAAAGTGTGTTATTAAAATACAGGTCCTGTACCGAAACTGGCTTGTGTGTTAGGAAAAGGAAAGCCTTTGAAATGGCTGGATTGCTTTTCGGTACTAGTGGAGCCATTAGAACGCATATACGTTATTTACAATGTACATAACCCATCAAACTGTCTGTTATAGCTTCCATGACAGAGTTGGTAACGCAGCTTGGCTGTTTATGATAAACAAAACGTACCGATTAGCGCCCTAAGTGTGGATCTAGCGGTAAGTAAGAAAGGTACGCCTCAACAGACGCCCGCCAAAGCCGTTAGGAAGATGCTTATCGTTTCCTAAAGTAAAAAAAATTCATTTCATATGTCAGGTTTTCTAGCTCAAGCTTATACTCATAATTCAAAGCCGTTTACATATGGTATATTGATTTTTTTTTTATAAAAACTACATTGCTTTATATTTACTACTGGTTACTGTACACGTTTTGTTGAATCGAAGGTGTTAATTAGGTTATAATAAACTTAAAGCTTGCTTCGGTTACCTTTAATAACTTCGCTTTGCAATCGAAAACGAAAGATGTCGACTTTGGTATAACTATGGAATGGATCCGAAACCTGTTTGGCTAGACGTTATAGTACTTTTTTTTACAGCTTTACTCACTCACACTGGCTAGCGTAATTAAAAGTGAATCCAAATAGGACAATTTCAGCTAAAATTCTGCCCTATCGTTAGCCCGTCCTTAATTTTCTCGACGAAATAGACTAGGTCGTATTAGACTATATTGTCAATACTTAGGTTGCTTCTATTGGACGACAGTATTTATGTTGGTGGTCTGGACGGTTCAAACTACTTGAGCAGTTAACAATTGCTGGCATAGCACCTGCGTCACTTACATTTGCTTATATTACTAGCCCAGTAACTTTCGGGGCAGGAAAATACCACTGTTTGATAGACGACAATAGATGACATGCGGCATCCTCAATGTTCTTCGTACGATTCTTTGCTAAGTAAAACCTTTAGGTGTCATTGACACAATGTACGATGCTAACTCTTATATTAACTGGCAATCTTTGCTCGAAAAAAACTACTGTTATCCAAATAGTTACCAGATAACGTAATCAACCTCCATTCGTGGAGGCTTGCAGGTGATCGAACAAATTATTTTTGGACAAAAGTGGGTCGCTGATGCAGGGCTAAGCAGTGGGTTTCAAATAACGGTTAGTTCTGTCTGCTGTATCTAGTTTTCAAAACTTCCCTTTGTTAAATACACGTTTATAGCATTTTTTTTTGCCTTATCAACTTTTCTCTGTTTGAACTCGCGAATAAACAGAATTTGACGCTAGATGAGTATATATATGTTTATACATATGCGAGTTAATTTAAAATAAACATTTTAAATTTAAAGTTTTTCCTACACTGGTACTCGTATGCGCAAAACAGCTTGCGCAGCGCATGGGGTCGTGTCCTCATCGGATTAGGTCATCTACACAAAGCAATTTGCCAAAAACTTTTGGTGAAATCTTATTGTAGGACTGAGTATTTGTTTCAGTTATGTCGAACATCGCTCCTTTGAAATTTGGCAGCCGCGTTTGAACATCTACTCATCAATTAGGTCGAATCTATCAAGGGAGCTGCCACTGTTTCTAACAAAAATACCATACGTACGTCATAAGTGCCTCGACGTTTATTTTGAGCCTTACGTCTTGGCAGACCGGTGTGTCGCTGCTACACTTGTTACATATCTCGTGTATTTTTGGAGAACTTTTTTGGCAACCTCTAAATCATATTCAGTGTTTGTAAGTTAGGTCAGCATCGAACGTATCAAACGAATAAACAATAATTATAAATAGCACTCAGAAAAAAAGAAGATACATTACTTAAAAGTAACAAGTCGATTTTAAATAGTTCAATTTTAACTCATCTAAATGATTAAACAATAGTCTTAGATAACAACTACAAAAGTATTTCAAAATAGTAAATAACGCGTGTCATCGTTTTAGACGGCAAAACTTAATATAATAAGAAGGTCGAAAATAGAGAATATAATTTTTTTCAGTTGAAGCTTGGTTTGATAGCAGACGATGCAAAGTATCGACTTGGCATGATTATAAACTCGAGGTTTGGGATCCATGACGACCAGCAAATAATGTAACACAAGATTAACGGTTAGTTGCTTCGTCATGTTGCTAATAGGTTTACCTAAATTATCTGGCCATAGGTTTTTTTCTTGGACGCGATTTGGACTGGCAAGCTAACTAACGTGTATTGAGTGGAGTCTATTGCTCTGATTCCCCTACTCGGCGTTAGATTCCATAAAACGCAACAAATGACCAAAAAAATTATTCATTTTCATTTAGTATTTTATATTGCGTACTAGAAACCGCTTACTTTATTTACTACTACTACTAACGGTCCTACTAAGCAAGGTAATGCTATAGATCATAATCCAAAGTAGTGGGTAACCCGCACGGTTGCCCTGTGCTACGTCGATATCTTCACCTACTGGTGCATTCAAATATATTTACAGATATCGTTAAGGATAGCCAGAGTGCGAGAATTATCGTTGCTTCAGAAAAAGTCTAAACTTACAAATAGCTTAAGAAGATGTTTTTTTTCTATGAAACGGTCTTGGTCTGTTTTGGCGTTCCTTCCAAATCGTGTCAGGTTAAAATCTGAATATGAAACGTTTCGAGGGACAGAGCAGGGGCAACGATTCAAGCCGCATTTGCAATTTATTTGGATCTTGATTTATACGCTGAGAGGTTTCTGTGTTGAGATCTAGGTCAGCTATGCGTCTTGCCAGTTAGCAGGAGGACGCGCTACCACCGCACGATCGCAGAGACATTATAACAATCATAATGGAAGAATACCTAGTGTCTATATTACTGGACGTTTCGATCGATCTATAGAAAATTGCGTATTAATTGAACCTAATTCGTAGTCAATTGTGGCACAAAATTTCCTAATTAACTCTAATTTATCCTATGCACTGCGTTTTCACTTGAAATTTTTATTTATATATATATTATAAGTATTTATTTATTCTGAACATGCAACGAACGTCACGATTGTCGAAAACGGGCCCTTATACTTGTTAAATATATTTTTTGTTCAATTTCAAAAATTATGCTGTACTAAAGTGTGACAAAGTAAAATCCATTGATGTGTGATTGGATTCGAGCGTGCAGAATTGATTGAACTTAGTGATTTTTTAACTTGGTGCTTTAATTGAAGTGTTCGTGTGACAGCGTAAACATAGTTTCGTAAAATTGTCTCGTTGAACCTTCCATGACTTGTAATATGTACCTAAAACCAAAGAAATCGAGTGTTAGCGAAACATTGCCATTTAGAAATTCTCCTCCGTAATCAAGCAGCCAGACAACAAAACAAATCACGACACGATATGGAAGTGCCTTGGATGTTGACAGGACGTCTAGTTCAGTGGAGCAGCGGCTTGTTATGCTGTAATAAATGATGACGGGGCTTTAATGAATCTCCGTTATATTAGGCAGTACTGGTGAGAAGAGAAAAGACGGCTTCACGGTTTAAACGGATGCTTCTTCAACCATTAGCCTAGTCTTTTTACGGCCGTTTTATACGCTTTCGACTAGCCTTAATGTCGAAAATAATTTTCCGTATGAAAATTCCAATTTACTAATTCGCCTAGATAGTTCCAAAAGCATAAAACACTTGTACAGTATTCTAGTATATCAGTATCTAAACGACCCGTGCGACTTATTTCTGCGGCTCGTACCTGCTTAGGTAAGGTAATTTCTCTCTGCAGGAACGCGAGACTCAACCCTTTATAAGGGTCATAGATGATCTACCAGACTGCACGCTGCCTTTTCAGGTAAGAGCATTGGTAAACGCGAGACATATTCGCATGTACTCTATGATTTTACGCCAAAAACATGTAATAATATCAACGGATTCCTGAACGCATGTGTTGTGCACGACGTTAGTTCCGGTCGCCCCTTGTATCGTTAGTATACTCTCGTGAATTAACTAATAGATCTTCAATAACTATAACGCTACAACACGCGCATAGTTCACTACTCTTGGCACAACAATCATTAGCTCTGGGTTAAGCGCCCATTTCATTAAGGGTCGCAGGAAATTCTAGAGATCGGGCTGATTCAATATACCAGCCTTTCACCTACTCATACGCTCGTGTATACAAAGGCAAGGAATTATCAATTAGATACCACGGCATCATAATTCCGACAGAAAACGTATGATGGCGCTAATGGTAACAATATAAGCAGTACGCTTTTTTCGTGCCAAAATGTTATGCATATGCTAATAGGTATGTCTGTCCACCCAAAATATCTAGTCGGGCAATTTTAGCGAAATGTTCAAGACCACATTAGTCGTCACTGAGCGATCACCTTGAAAATTACCAGAACTAACGATACGACGTAGGGGCACGTTTTTAGTTCTTCCAAAGTTCCGTTACTGATCACCGCAACGCTGTTCCCTTGTTCGAACTGCAACAACAAGAACCCAGTATCCGCAGCATAGTTACATCCTTTTTTTTTTTTTACGTACAAGCATTTCTCACCTTTTTTTTGCATCACAATAGACGTAACATGAAGATAGCGTGCGATCTGCGCAATTCGAGATTATATCGTTTTGCGTGTTCCGTTCCCCATTGTCGAAACTCAGTAGCGTGACCGTGTTTGCTCTTCTATTTTAATGTATCAATGTTGGGCGCATCGTTAAGCGTTCAAGCAGGCGTGCCTTTGTCAAATTCAGTTTCTATCTATAGTTTACGTTTAGTTTAGGAAACGAACATCCGCTGTTTCGTAGCGCACTCACGAATGCATAGAACAGCAAGCAATTCATTGTTTGACATGCTTCTGAGCGAGACACGCTTTATAGCTACAGAGCGTTTGAGTGAACAGCTACGCTAATTGTTTACTTAGCTTTTATCTTTGTTAGCTTTTATCTCATACTGCACGATGCGTGCAGTGTCATAATTCACCATTATGTACGTTCTGGACAAAAACTTTAGATTCATTACATTTGCTGCATTTGTCTTTTCTAATGACCCAAACGTTTTTCTCTGATTTTTTACCACTCTTACGTCCCGCCATATTTGTGAAATTCAACTCATACCTGGAAATCTGTATCTTTAGGCGTCAGTAGGCTGCGATCCGTACGATTTAATAGACCATATTATAATTAACGTATATATAATTATACATATATATAATTAATATAACACAATGTACTACACCAATGGATCCTATAGAAGTTATTTTCTGGTAACATTTCGAAAAAGTCATACAGTAGCATATATTTCATAGTAGCTTTCCACGCAGCTAGTATTCATGTACATTGTCAAAATTTACCACATACGTCCTTTTCTAACTTTTGCCTCCTATGAAAGCAGCGCATTTAAGAGACTCGTCAATCAAGTTTTGCCCAAATTCAGGAAAGGTTGAATTAGCACTGGGGTATTGTAAATAGATAAGCGGCTCAAAGTGTGTGTTCGAGTAGGGGTAACTAGCTAAATAACTTTAATTAATAAAACCAAGCGAAAGTGAGACGATTGTCCTGGCTGTAATGCGTGCTCGAATAATTCAAATGACCTAAGTTACGAAGTAGGCATAGCCTTTAATATGGACCGTAGACGAAAGACTACAGAATAAAGAACTAAGATCAGCTCTGATTAAGTAAGGTGAATATTTGCAAGTCGAAATCACTTTAGGGCACACATATCCTCTTCTAGTGTACATGTGACGATTAAATGTTACTTATTGTAACCTTTACTCATCACAATTGTAACTTAAATGGCAAGGTGCTTACAAGTCTGAAACTTATCCCATAGACTGTTCTTATGATGTTCCATGCAAATGAAACAACATTTTGGTGAATCTTATAAGATTATATATATATATATATGTGTCGATAGATCTAAAACGTC